>NW_027210807.1:0-230000 GCF_029030835.1 Brachyistius frenatus | reverse complement strand
TAGGAGAGACGAGTATGTGCCTGTACTAATTTATTGTAAAGCTGAAAAGATGTATATGCATTACTTTATAGAGTATTGTAAAAAAAAAAAAAAAAAAAAAAAAAAAAAAATACTATGGGCACACTAGGAGCCACGTGTAGAGATCGCTCCTCTTCTGTTGTTTTTGTGTTGTTTTATTTTGTATTTTATTTTTGGGATTGATAGCATTAAATCTGAGAGGTGATAGCGTTTGATGTTTTATTTTGGCAGGGTAGCAATGGGTAGACTTCCTGGTTTTTTTTGGCCCCTCTGGATGTGGATGTTGTGTGTAAATAGATTTGGTACTTCAGCTGATTCTCTGGGAAAAACCACAGTTATAGCCAACGGGAGCGGAAACCACCCGACAGCAGGCCGGTGGGATTTTTATACTAAAACACTGAAAAATTAAAATATGTATTGAATCACTGAATCAACGTGTCCTGGCATTTATTATATTTATATATAATTTGATTTCACTTGTAATGTAATTTTTAATATGTTTATCTGTCATCCTGTATACATTTTTTTGTTTTTCCATTTTAATTACTTGCATTGTTATTTTATTGTTTTTGTTTTTGTGAGAGGATTTTTTTTTTTTTAATATTTATTTGATTTCTTTGTTTTTACCCTTTCCATTTTGGGTTTTCGTTTTTTTGGGGGTATTTTTTGTTATTATAACATGATTTATGAATACACAGGCAAAATTGTGTCATACTTTTTAACTTTATCAAGTAGAAAAGGGAAGTGAAATGAGTATGGGGAAAATATCAAATTATTCTCCACTAAAACTACTCTTAAACAATAAAATAAACACTTTGCTTTGGACTGTTACAGACACGTTCCACACTAGAAATATTGTGATTATTAATTAAAATGACTGTTGTCAGATTAAATTAGTCTGTTCCCATGAATGCAGTTCAGGGATCATAAATCCTGTAAACTGAAGAGACTTTTATCGTTATGAAAATAAATAAAGAATGAATACACCATAGAGTGCAAAAACAAATACACATTAAAAATGATACTCAACAAGAAGCTGATGTAGAAATGTCCTGCATCATATTAAGTGACCACGAGGTGGCGCTGTTGCTCTGTTGGACGTAGCTGAGGACACGCAAATGAAGTCCAAACACTGTTCAACATAGATAAAACTCAGACTTGTTTGTAGTACACGGTACTTTTTCAAGTATTTTTTGGCTGAAGCCTTTTATTTGGACAGCAAATAGCAAGTAGATGTGAAGAGACAGAGACTGACTGTCAACAAAGGTCCCAGTGGCTTCTGTCTACTAATTGTGGTGACTGTATTACCCTAAAACTAAAACATTCATCAACATTCTTCAATGGACTGAAATTAAAGTTTACATTATTCAAAATAATGCCTTTTGGTCAATGTGAACAATCTTCATTGTGGATACTCCAAAAGACAAATGGGGTATTTAAAAAGGAAGTAAAATGTCAGGTATTTAATTAGCTATGCTGTATTTTAGCCAATATTCAGTTACATTTTGGCAAAGTGACCACTTTAAAACCACTGAATTAGCTGTTTTGTCCACAAGCTGGATTGCTTGGATACGGAAGAAAGCTTTAAAATGTGATAATTCTCAGGCAAATGCTGGAGGCACAGAGAGGTTAATATTTCTATGATTTCCAAATATATAAATGTCATACCAACAGCTGCCAGATACTGGCTCCAAACCATCCCTGCTTCCAATTGACTCTCATTTAAACTTCTAATAAATATGCTGGCGGTCATTTAGGAAGTTATTGCTCTGTAAATGTGATTTAAAGGTTTTGATGTCAACCATGTGGCCGCTGATTGACAGCTGAGATCAACAGTGGGCTCGCCTGCTGCCGTCCTGGCTGCTGGACTGGTTCTGTCTCTGAAGCTTCTGTTTGAAGAATAAACAGTCATGTTTCCTCCAGACACGCAGTTCTACTCTGTTTATGGTTCAGAAGCAACACTGACAACACCCTCACAGGCTGCTGTCACACAATGTTTTGGTGAAAATAATGTTTGCAATTCTAAAACATTGTCTCTCAGCAGAGTGTACCTAAAGTAGCTAACATGAGCTAACTTAAGTTTCAATACCAGCGAGTGCCACTTGAGGTCGGCTCCAAAAAACCTCCAGTTCCACAGAATCCCATTCAACTGGTCTTATAAGATTCTCAGTCAATAAAATGTGTCCATCAGTTATCTCGGTCTCGTTAGCTAAAGTCGCTCCTTCTTATCAGTTTCCTGGCGGTCCATCTGAAAATAATCCCGTCATTAATTAGAATATAAGATTCAAAAAGCCATGTTTTGGGGGCGTGTCTGTTTGATTGACAGGCCTGTGGTGCAGTCAGGTTACTGCTATCGGTGGGCGGGACGTAGTGTCGCTGGGTTTTCAATCAGATCGAGTCAGATCCACCGCCCCCCTCTCTCCAGAAGGCCCAAATATGGTCAACTTCCTGCTCCAAACGATTTGGAACTATCAAAATGGCGACGGACAAAATCTGAACGCGAGGCTTCATTCGGCCGTTCACAAACACTCAGCTCTCCTTGTTGGGAAGGTTCCTGGCTCCAACGGAAAATATGGCACGAGTCATAAACTGCTACTTTGGGTTTTAAATGCACACTCATTTGTTGGGCTTGTTCTGGATTAACTGCCAAGCTGCAGAATTTAATGTGCAAGAGGATCACACGTGCTCAGAGTGCGGAGTCGGGTGTAAGAACCACACATCGTGGTGCAACTGCAAGGCCAACTCCAGATAAACAGATGCTAATGAACGGCAGGATGATCAGTGGTTGTAGAATATTTCTGGTCACACTCCGTCAGTACTGTAACACTCTGCTCAAATCTGCGGCTGCTGTTTGTGTTTCATTATCCCTGTTGGTTCAGTTTTGACAGTTCTTGTCTCTTGTGAATATTTCGCTGATGACTCATCATTATCCTCTAATTAGCAGCAGATATTTTGGGCTTGCCGAGTTCGTCGTCCGGCTCAGCCGCACACAGACTCTCTGGGGTCTCTGGGGGTTAAAACGTCTTTGAAGTTGGAGATAATTATCCATGCAGATGGGTAATTAACAGTGTCCAGCTCATAAATAAACACATTTCCTGTGCACACAGACCATTAATGCGGCCGACACTGCTGGAAGAAAGTCTGTCTCTGTCAAGCGGGAGGTGTCATCAGCAGAGTTGACCCGGCTGAGACCGGCTCAGAATGGTTTGGTTTGGTTTCGGCTCTGCTTGTTTGTTGAAGACTTTTGGATCCAAGATGGGAGGCACATTTTCTAAGGGTACCTTCTGACCATCTTGGCCTTAATATTACAATTGTGATTATTAATTTTTTTTCAATGAATATCATGTATCCAAAATCATACAAAAAAACCACCAATGCTGGCAATGACAGAAAGGTTTTAGACCGCACTTGTTGTATCTGGCGCTGCGTAGTTCTGGACCGATAGATCAGACTGACACATCCAAAATATTTGGCTTGCAGCTCCGCCTCCTTAAACAAGTGACCCTCGCCATCGACTTTAATGTACAATAGCGTTACAAAAGCAAACCAGCAGAGGTAATTAGTTTATAAATGCCCCAAAAATGGTATTTGGTCCCTCTTCAGACCAGCATCAAGCTGGTGCTGTAACCCGACTCAGTGGTCAGCGGTTTCCTCTGCGGGCATCTAATTTGACCTTATCGGGTCACTAGGTGAGAAAATTACCACAGAAATATTATATTTTTCAGTCCTGCTCTGTACTGACCAAGCTACATTATAACCCAAGTTGTCCCGTTGTCTTCCCTTGTAAAAAGTAGAGTAAAGGACCTTTTTTTTTAGAACATCAGCGTTTTTCACATGATTGTTGGCGCAATTAACCACACAGCAATAACGTTATCATTCAAACTGGTTAGTTTCAAATTTGAACTTTAGAGAAAAGTCTCAACTTCCTGTCAATGCAGTATGTGGGATTGTTCTCCCCCAGAAAGGTTTGTGGTAATGAGAGTCGGCTCTTGATGACGCAATGCCTGTCTGATCCATCACAGAACCCATGCTGATCCATGTCCATGGCTAACAGTGAGAAGAAGGTGACCTGGTCTGATGAATCACATTTTCTTTTACTTCATGTGGACATGTGTGTGTGTGTGTGTGTGTGTGTGTGTGTGTGTGTGTGTGTGTGTGTGTGTGTGTGTGTGTGTGTGTGTGTGTGTGTGTGTGTGTGTGTGTGTGTGTGTGTGTGTGTGTGTGTGTGTGTGTGTGTGTGTGTCCGAGTGTGTCATTTACCAAGGGAAGAGTTGGCAGCTGGATGCACTGTGGCAAGAAGGCGTGTGATGCTCTGGGCAATGTTCTGCTGGGAAACCTTGGCTCCTGGCATCATGTTCCTTTGACACATGCACTCCTTCATGACAACAGTAATCCATCCTGGCAGTGGCCTCTTTCAGCTTGATAATGTCCAGGAATAATGTGAGAAACATGACAAAGAATTCAAGGAGTCGACTTGGCCTCCGAATTTCCCAGATCTCAGTTTAAATTGAGCATCTTTGGGATGTGCTGGAAGAAAGAGTGTGATCTGAATTTACTGGACTTAAAAGGAACCGCTGCTAAAGTCTGGGTGTCTGATTCCACGGGACACCTTCACCACACCTTCGCCTCGTGGGGTCTGAGCTGTTTTCTGGCACAAGTGTTACCTACAATTATAGACAGGTGATCAAAATCAAAACATGAATTGATAAATCAGTGTTCTTTCACACTTTTCACTGAAACCCTGATGAGTATCCGGGTCAAGATTTTTGTTTCCTTTTCCCGTGACATAAGAAGGGGTGAGGATTAAGGTTAGGATGCGTTTATGTGTGTGTAGGAGGATATTGAGGGCAGATTAAATCTGTAACAGCATGTGTGCAGAAAACCTCTTCTGTAGGGGATTAGCAGGTCATAAGGAACTGCTTGCTGCCTTTTCTTCCTCACTGCAGGGAAGAGGAGGCTAAAGGCGAGTTCACCAATACAAAATTAAAATTCAGAACAAGATTTCTGTTAACCCAAATTGGATTGGTGAAATGCAGACACCAACATTTACACAGCAGACAGTCAATTGAGCCTGAATGAAATTAGTCTGACTTCTTATGCAACACGTTCTCATTCTCAGGATGTGGAATACTGCCATTTTGTCAAAGCGGTTGCCATCAGGCAAAAAACGCACAAGGTGTGGCAACCATGGCAACCGGTGTAAAAAAAGACAGTAATCTGACGCAGTAGAAAGTTTGGAAGAGGTTGAGGGTGGTTAGATGGCACGAACGCAAGACTTTCATCGGGGAGACTGATGTTCGTCCGAGAGAAAGTATAAGTAAACATGGATGTTTTTTTCTAGGTTTGAACCCAAACCGTGATCTTTGCCGAACCCTGTTCGATTTGTCCCCGTGTAACATTCAACACAAACCACTCGCTTTCCAATTCAATTCAATTTTATTTATATAGCGCCAAATCACAACACAGGTTATTTCATGGCACTGAACACATTAAAGTCCTTACAGCAGAACTTTACATTACAGAGAAACCCAACAATTCAACATTTCCCAAATGAGCTAGGAGGGAAAAACTCCTCATTTAAGGAGAAAAACCTCCAGGGAAGGAAAAACTCTCTTTCCTAAAGCCTAACCACATGGTTTTTGTTGCCTAAAGCTCAGGCACCTTGTCTGCAACTGTGACAAAACAGCACTGATGTCTGATGGCCTGTGATGAGAATAGGTTGGTCCTATCGGTCTATGATCTATGAGTCACATGATTCAAATAAAAGAGGTTCAGATCAGTGACAGACAACAGTGAACGCTAACTGTACCGCATAAGTTCTTCATCTGCAGGGAAAACATGCAGCAACAGTGCAGAGCAGGATTAAAAAGAGGTGTGTCTGTACTTGCACACCATCATTACGGGGACTCCCATGCCATGGGACACCCGGCATGTCCCCCCATTAGGCACATTTTTTTATGGATTTTATGGTTAAAACTGAATTGCATGACAAAAACAAGTCTTTAACACCCGTGTCTCTCTGCAGATCTGCAATCAGGCATTGAAACAAAATGTACTGTTGTTGAAAACAAACAAGTAGTCGTTCCTGTGTCTCCGTCCTAATGAATATTAATGCAGCATCTTGTCACCTTTGAAGTTTTCATGTTATTAGCAGCAGAGTTGTCTTTGCTGAAAGCATCACAATGGAGGTGTAATTACACAGCAATTATGGCTGCGTAGGGAAAAAAAGGAAGCCAGTGTTCTCAGGCAGCGTTCGACTGCTGGTAATTGCTTGGTCTTAAACCGGGCGTCTCCAACGCTCACGAGCTGCCAGGAGCTCATGGCTCGTTTCTGAATAGCTCGCTTGAAGGTTTTCAACAATGTGTGTATGCGTTTGATAACACCAACTCACTTAGGAAATCTGTTTTAAATTTCTATCCATTCAAATTCACAGACATGCCCCCTGTTGCGACCCAACCATTCAGCTTTCAGCCAATCAGCTGCCACTATTCCCTAGAAAACAGCAGTTTGTTATTATCAGCTCCATATGAGCTCAAAAACTAGGTAAATAACTTAAAATATTTTTGCAACAGCAGCGCCAGAGCTATGAAGTGAGTGTCTGTAACTGTTTGGTCGAACGGTGAGCCTTCAGTGATATTCAATATCTTCCTGTAATTTGTACTGTATGAACAACATTTTCTATTCTCCCCCAAACTTCTCCAAAATTCAGTGGCACAGTCTGTCAATCACCTTCTCTGGAGACCTGGTTCAAATCCACTAGTGGACAAGTACAACTGGTCGACACTGTTGCAATGTGTTCGTTTGGTTTCCTTTCATGTGCTTCTTGTCTGCTGCTGCTTGATATTTGCCTGAACCCCCATCATTGCCACTTGCGGCTGTATTTGCATCTTGCAATTTTGAATCTTTTAAACTGTGATTGTCATTAATTATCATGCAGATTTGTGTTGTGTTCAACTGCAGCTCTGGAAAACCATTATTCATCCATCAGTTCTGCAGACGGCTCTAAATACTAGAAAACAGCCTCTGTTGCTGTCGTGGCGAGGAAGCTACAGTCTGAAGTGTTTTAGTGGATTACAGATGCTTTGTAGTTAATTTTTTGCCACCCACTGTTAGCCCCACATCATTTTAGGCTCAGTGAATTGGATGTTCTTTGTGTTTAGTCCCGATAACCTTTTCCACTCCAACTCAATTTTCCAGTTTTTGACAATATGAATTTCTGTAATTTTTGGGAAAATAATAAGCCCACTCAAAAAAAAGAACAATAATCATGGTCTATATGTGCCTGTGTTGCTCCTCACTCTGTACGTTCAGGATTTACTTTAATTGGAACCGCAACAAGCGTAAAGAGAAGTTTTAGGCTTCATTAGAAACACTTTCACCTTTTAGCTATGGTGAGAGTGAGCTGCTAGAGGGGGCTGATTGACAACGCACTAATTAACCAATCAAGGAGCACCGGGCGAGCGGGCACCTGTGTGGTCACTCCGAGTGCAATTACATTCTGCCTGCTCCCCTGCTTCCTGTTCAGCCAATCTGTCGGCCACGGAGAGCCTAATGACCCGCTAATAAGACAAGCGCACCGCAGTCCATCTTAATGAAAATCAGTTGTCCTCTCGATGTGGCCGTCGATCGTGAAGCCGGTCCTCGACCTTATGTCACGTCGGCTTGCTAAGAAGCCACGCGGCGTCTGGGAATATTAAAGAGGAGCGATGCTTTCCTGGAAAGGCCTTTGGACTTAATTTTCTCCTCTGTAAGAAAAAGGGATCGGTGGAGGACGCCAGGCTCTCAGCACCAAATGAAAAACCTGCTCCTTGACTTTTTTTTTTTTTCAAATCTTCCCATCTCATCTCTTGATCCCCAGGTCATTATAGGATGGGATTTGATCAAGACGCCAGGTTTACCTGCCTGCCGTCTGTCCTGTTGCCTTGAGACAACTTCCCTTGTTTTGCTAAATAGATAAAATAATAATAATAATAATTAAAAAAAAAACATTCAGTGAACAATAGGAAAAAAATAGGAAAAAAATGGGAAAAATACATTTCCTGCTGTAACTCTCTTTCCAAAATCAATTAATTTAAATTTAATACTGGAAATCTGGAATTGTGGGTGTCAAGTTGCCATCAAAATACAGATATATTTTTCATTTCTATAACAACACTGTAAAAACTTCAAATTGTTATTCTAACATTTCAAAAAATGTTAGAATAACAAGTAACTCTCAGAGACAGTCTCATTATGTTCAACAATAGTCAATTAATCTGTGGTTACCCTGCTGCACATAAAGATTGGATTCGATTTTAGATTTGTATGCATTTTGACAATTACACACATCATTGCCATTTGCTTATGTTTGCATTGCTTTATAGGATTTGGATGCAGTGCAAAGAGTGGACATTTTCTCCCCTCAGTCAAGAAGTACTCTTATAGCATTACCGACCTCATCATTACAAGGGGAAATCTTGTCATTTGAAGCCTGTATACCAACTGCATCTGTATTTTCAAGACAACTGGTGCCTTAAAACCCCACTTCAACAGACTGGTTAACCTGAAGTGCAAGTCACATATTTCTTTGTGAATTGTGTGACTTCAAAGACCGCTGTGCTCCAGCAAAATACATCGGTCATCGCAGGACTCACTTAAAGAAGAGTGCGACTGTTGGTTGTCTTTTAAAATTTTTTAAGTGATGTCCTTTCAACTGTTAGTAGTCATGTAAGCCGGAAGCACAAATCCTTCACTGGCAATGATTTTAGACTATCGGTAACACCCCCCACAACTCCTACCGATCTGCCAGAAGAAAATGAGCTCTCGCCTACAGAGTACAATGACCTACATGTTCTGAGAGCAGCTCGTACCTAAAGCCTGTGGACAATTTCACCATTGAGAAGAATCTTGCATCATTGTTTCTATACATGCAAGCAAAGAGCGCAACTCTGGAAGTGAAAAGTAGATTTAGTGATGTTGTATCATTCTCCAAATTTACAGCCGAGCAATCAATCGGGGACATTTTGAAAGAATGTGAAGGTCGTATTGATGAGTGTTTTGCAGAAGAACTAACAGATTTCACATGCGACACCGTATACAAAACACATCCTATTCTCCTCGGTACAACAGAAAGGGTCTGTCGCTCGACACATTATCGAAGGACAAATTACTTTATCGAACACTTTCAACTTATTGACCCTTATTGATCCTGATGGAGTATATTTATGATGATGCTTTTTGTGTTTGAAGTCCTTGATGTTTTGCTCAACAGACCCAGGGCCTCGTACAAAAGATTGCACAGCTCTCACACTCAAAGATGGCGTACTCACAAAACTTGAAAATGACGTACGCACAGAAATTTGGACATGTATAAAACCGGGTGTACATCAGGTCCTGCTCACCTTAAACAATCACAATCAACGTGAACTTGACCACACGTGAACGAGCACGTGTACCCAGCCTTGACTCCTTCCATAAATTACCATGCAAATAACTATAGTAGGCTCCTGTTGTCACCGACTATTCAAATCACAATCAAGGCAAGGCAAGATGCAAGATCCAGTTGGTGATCACGGAGGTGGAGATATGACAAAATGTGTTGTTTGGTGGTTTGTCTTCTGGCATTAGCAATAAGTGGAAAAGCTACGGAAGTGCAAAGTGTCACAATGTCAGTCGATGCAGCCGGTTCAGCGGATCGCACAGTGGTTGAACATTTTAAAAAGCAGTCCAACATAAAGGTTGATGTGAAGAAAAGAGTGACTGTACATCACCCCGGTGTCGCTGCTCGGGTCAGCATCAACGAAGAGAGGGTCGCCAGGGCAGACACATGAGCAGGACCATGACGACCAAGGTCAGGAGGAGGAGGAGACGGAGACCCATGTGTGGCCAGAGTCTCCACGGCGGGTGACGCTGCGTACCCAAACATTTTGGTTTGAAAGATTTTTGACCCACTACACAAGGACTTCAGGTGTATAGATCACCAAAGGTATATTTGTCAAAGCATTTCACTTCACCGTGGGTGGATGAATATGCAGTAATTGGGTCAGCCGTCAAGTATCTCTGGATCGAGATCTCAAATGCAGGTGGAAATGTTGTTCCAGGTAACTAATGTCTCTGAGTGCTGTCAGAGTTGAAAACACTCATGAAAACACGAACATGAATTTATGATCATTCATGTATGAAGTTTTTTGAAAGCTGTGGGGGCTAAATGCACACAATATGTCCGCAAGCTTTTTCGTTATGAATTCCCCCCGAATCTCTACAAGGAAGGTGGAGAGTGCAAAGATCAAACTAATCTGACCAGCACTGTGTTTTTTACCAGAATTTTGTACAAAATTCAGGAGAAAAACCTGCGTCTGATACACCTGAAGGATAAAAGACTGAAGACTGAAAGACATCTGGCGCATCATGGGTAACTAGTTTCTTTATTACGCTAAGTTACACACACACACACACACACACACACACACACACACACACACACACACACACACACACACACACACACACACACACACACACACACACACACACACACACACACACACACACACACACACACACATACACAGCTAGAGAGTCAGAGTGTTTTTTGGCTGACAGTGATCAACAGGCTGTTAAGGTTGCACAACCTGCCATTATATCTAATGGGATGTTGGACTATTGTGTGTGTGTGTGTGTGTGTGTGTGTGTGTGTGTGTGTGTGTGTGTGTGTGTGTGTGTGTGTGTGTGTGTGTGTGTGTGTGTGTGTGTGTGTGTGTGTGTGTGTGTGTGTGTTTGTGCATTGCTGGGAAAGTGACAGTATATTTTGCAGAGGTATGAATATTTTATGGAGTGAACTCATTAGACGCTCGGCCTCTCGGGAGCTCAGAGGAGAGTTTGTTTTGTTCCAGATTATTTGTGTGATGAATTATACATCTCTGGAACTCAACAATATGAAAACAACACAGCCACAATTAGAGGGAGGAGGGTGGAGGGCTATATTTACACTCAGCACATCAAAAAGAGGCCTGGCCCACTTTACTGTCCACCACGCACAACTCAACCGCTGTCGGTGAAGGACACTTTAAATCTGCTTTGAAATAATAATTCTTACAATAAATATCTGTAATGACATTGTGATGACTTCTTACATCAGTACATACTTAATTCAACAAAGTGAGTCTTTTTCTTTTTTTTGGGCCTTATATAAATGTCATTGGTTATTATTAATGCATAGATTCCAACCCGTTGTAGGTGAACAGACTTCTTTTAATCTGAGATAAAACACCACTGAAATAAGACGTTTCGGGTCGTCTAAATCATATTTGCATGTATTTGTTGAACAAACAATGTTTTTCGATTGAGGAAAAAAAAAAATCTAAAACCAAAAGTGAGTTGTTTTTTTTTACTTCATAAAGCCTTTTTCTTTTTTTTCACATTGATGCCCATTATATTTATGCTAATTCACTGATATACGGTCAGTTCTGACTGTAAAATAATTACAATGATGACTTCAGCACAGTTTATGCCAGTAAACTTTTTTTTGTGATCAGACAGATGCAGCTTCTCATTTTTTCTTCATTCGCGTCCATTCTATCACCCAACCCAGAATACTAATTTCCTTCCTCTCAGTCTCTGTCCAGTCTCTTTAGTTGGTCCCATATAACCTTAGAAAGTGGTGTTGGATGCGCCTTCCTCTTTTTTTTTGAGTTTTCAGAGATTCACAGATGAGGTTGGTGGTTGGGATGAGGGTGCAGTTCAAGGAAGATGAAGAGGATGATACAGGTTCTTCTAATGCCGAGGGCAGCGATCATTCCAAACATGAACCGGCTACTAGTTTTTCCCACTGTTTAATGATTTTCCCTTGAAGCACTGTGTCTTACAAATCCAGAGAGACGATCCAACATCAAAATGGGTATGAATGAACTTCTCCCTACATCACCGCTTTTTGCTTTGAGCTTTTTTCTTCACCTGAACACACAGTCAAGTGAAAAACTATCATAAGTACATTTCATAGAAATTATTAACCTTTTCAAAATATTAAAACGAGTGAACACTTGATCATGTTTGAAACAGTGTCTGTTAATGAAAGCTGATACCCACCATTTAAAACATCTTCAAATCCAGAATATTTTCAGATGCCAATCATTTTGTTGTGAGGGCAAAAAGAGGACAACGGGAAAAACGCCACGCCGGTACAAAGTCTGCCCCAGAAAATACTCTCAAGAACCTTGAATATGGTGTTGAAAATTAATGCTCAGGCACAGACTTGTGACTGACATAATGCCAAAAGACATATTTTCAAAATTATTGAAATAATAATAATAATAGGCAACGACTGGAGCTGCTGAAGAGGAAACAATATTAATGGCCAAATGAGAGTTACTAAATTCAATAATGGTGAAGGGTATACTGCCTTATTACTGACTGTAGCTAAAAAGGCCTTAATACATAATCTAAAACAGTAAGTGAACACTTAAGTATCCAAAGTCCAACATAAACTAAGCAATAACAGGGAAACGGGGAGAAGTTCCCAGGGGTGCAACCGTTTTCTCACCTCAGGTGCATCACAGCAATTCTTAATGAAAAATAAAAAAGAAAAGATGCAACATATTTTTGTGTCCCAGTGCTTTTACTCGCATGCATAAAGTGTAGAGAGCTCACCATGGGCGTCTAGCCTCCCCAAAAACATGGCACTCTCCTTTACTAATTAGAAATGGAACTCATACAAAAAGATTCTCAACAAAATAAAATAAATCCCATTGGTTTGATAATATATGCACAAGAACGATAACTCAACCAAAACAAACTATTAGGTCAAACAGAACAATAAGGAGGTTAACCTACGAGAGGGAGAACAAGAATTAACCAGGTTCTCCATGCTGTAAACTAATATGTTACATCCTGATGTAATGACCATAGACTGTTTATAAAAGTGGACGTGGCGTCCGGTTCTAAAAAATGAGGCTGATGCTGAAGCTGCAAAACCACCGACGGCCACAAGAGGTCGGCTCCAAAAGCCTCCTGATCCATAGACTCCCTTTTAATTTCACTCAGAAAATCAACACTTTTTTTTCTCAAAAAGTTATTTTGGTTTTGCTAAAGTTGCTCCTTCTTATCAGTTTTCTGGCAGTCCATCTGAAAATAAGCATCAATTAGAAAAATAAGCCTCACAAAGCCATGTTTTTGTGGGCGTGTCTGATGGCGTACCTTTACAGTGTGAATGTGTGTGAATGTGTTCCTGATGCTGAGCACCTTGCATGGCAGCTCAGCCTCATCAGTGTGTAAATGTGTGTGCACTTTAAGGCCGTAAGGTAATAAAGCACTATACAAGTTGTGGTGGAAATTCTTCGGATGCCCTGGTCCCTTCACGCCACTTGCAGTCATCATAATCATACTCAAAAGTGTCATGTGGTGTGGTTGGACTGGACCCAAACGCAGACACAGACTCAAAGTTCAGATACAAAACAGTTTTTATTTCAGAGATGCCCAGGTGTCTAATGTCTTTTCCCCGCTCCCTCTCCTCTTCCCGAGTTGGGAGGGAAACTCCACCGACATCTCACCGGGGAGGGGGAAGGGGGGAGCCAGCTGGTGCGACCAAGCACTCAGCTCTGGTCAGGGCAGGATCAGACACCGCAGGCAGGCTGGCAGTCAGGCAGACAGCAAACTGGAGCGACTCGTGTGGTTTCCCGGGGTCCGACACAAGATGGCAGCAGACTGGATCACTTGTGTGGTTTCCCGAGGTCTGACACCAGTGGGCAGCAGACTGGATACTTGCGACACAGGGTAGCAGGGAGGATGAAGTGAGTGGTAGTCCACTACACGTGTCGCAGGAACGGGAACGGACAGATGGCTGGTAGCACTGGAGACAGGTTGTGAGTGAGGGGATGTAGCTGAGAGTATGGACCAACCCCTAATGACTGCATGACCAGGGTTGATATAGTCTAGGGAGGTGATCAGTGAGATGAGCAACCTGCAGGTGGTGATCAGTTGGATTGGTGGCAGCTGCTCTGACTGATGAGGGGCATGGTCATAGGAGGTGACTGGAGGTGGGCAGAGGAGGACACAGAACAAAACACAAGCACATGGCCAAAAACAACAAATACACAGGGGAATGACAGGACACATGAGGAAAGGAGGTCTAGGGAAACAAAGGTCAAAACACACTAGGGTCAGACAGGGATCCTGACACAAAGTCTATGGATTCTGATGCAATGTTGGTTTATTGAAAATCAAAGGTTTCAATAGGCCGAGTGTTCTCGTGAGAGCAACTGAGGCTGAGGTGCCAAGAACTTCCTTTTACAATGGCTAAGGTCTGGACTTTATCGTTGGGGTTCCACATCTGCTGTCCTGTCATGTGATGTGGACATGTGGACATGTGGCGGCACGGTGGTGCAGTGGTTAGCACTGTCACCTCACAGCAAAAAAGGTTCCGGGTTCGAATCCGGTCCTGGGCCTTTCTGTGCGGAGTTTGCATGTTCTCCCTGTGCTTGCGTGGGTTCTCTCCGGGTTGTCCGGCTTCCTCCCATCATCCAAAAACATGCACCTCAGGTCAGGTTACCTGGCGCCGCGCTAGTGGCAGCCTGCTGCAGCATCTCCCCCCTGAGAGCCCCCCTGCTGTAGTGAAGACATTTCCCCTCAGGGATTAATAAAGTGTATAAAATAAAATAAAAATAAATTAAAAAAAAAAAAAGTGTCCTGACACAATGGGTTTTATGTAACATTCACAGTTTAGATGAGATTTTCTGCTATCTAACGCTGACTCATGATCGATACATAGTCCAGGTTTTCTCAGTTTATACACTTTGTACTCCAACATTACACAAATCAATAGTCCTAATGATAGGGCATTCAAAATTAAGATTCAATCCACAACTTGAGTGGTGAATAGAAAAATATCCACCACAAAGTGCAGACCATTTACCATTTAGTTGCTTAGAAGTTACTCTGGGTTCCTCGAAGAAAAATAAACGCCTTGCTCTTGGAGTTTTTGTTAGTCGATCACTTTATACACAATTTGTCTGACAGTGGACTGGTGAAGAGCAAACTCTTAAGAGAAGGTTTTGTAGCCTTTTCCAGCCTGATAAGCATCGGTAACTCTTTCTCTGAGCTCCTCGGATATCTGATTGGTTTGTGCCATGAAATACTTCCACACGTGTGAAGTTCAGACTTTGACAGATCCCTGTTCTTTAAATAAATCAGACCGCCCACTCATACCTGGTTATGATCCAATTGATTTAAAACACCTGCTTTTAATTTCACTTTCAAATTACCTGCTAATCGTAAAGGTTCACATACTTTGGTTTTCATATTTGTGGTATCATTTATGTATAAATATAGAAAATATTAAAGGGTATGGGTGGTTTGGGTTACTGCGTCGGGTACTTGATTAGACTTTGAATTCTGCATCGTACAGAAGATTGACTGAAGACAATGCACACTGATCTGACTGAATGTTGAGAATGATCCTTCGTACACTTGCAAAGTCACCAAGGAACGGCTCCAAAAGAAGAAATAGATGCTTATGGAATGGCCGAGTAAAATAAAAGCCCTGATTTGATTCTCATTGAAAGGTTTTGGGGAGATTTGAAACTAGCAGAACACGCAAGAAAACTCTCAAAGATTTTGCAACTGCAGGAATTCTGGCTTGAAGAGTTGAAACTTCTTTCAGCATGATGTCATAGACTGGTGGACAATTCTGGTAAACTAAAGGTTAACTCTACTAAATGCAGCAGAACTAGGGTCTGAGGCCAGGGGTATACTTACTTTTCCCACAGAAGAATATGACATCTGTGAATATTTTTGTTGAATAAAATAAAAAGCAAATTTCCCTTGAAAATATCCTGTATCACCAATATCTGTAGGCACTGTTTCAAATAGGATCAAATGTTTGCATGTTCAAATATGCTGAAAAAGTCAACAATTTCCATAGGCGGTACTCATTTTGTTCACGTGATTGTATCTGTCTCGCACATATTTCCACTTCTGCCTGCAGGTTTTTTTTTTTTGATCTCATCCCAAAGCTTGAGTGATTTTTTGTTGCATACTGTGTCTTTGTATTCCTTCATTGATTAATTGTAAAAGTCGTCTTGTCTTCGTGCATGTCGCCAGAGCTTTCCAGCCATTCATTAGCAGTTTTTTTTGGCAGTTCCCTGTTTACCTGGAATTTGAATTTTGCCTGATTCCTTTTGGTTTGTCTGCCTGCCTCAGAAGTGAACTTGTTTTTAAATAAATTACAAGTCGACTTTTACCTGCCTGTTTCTGAGTGATACACTTGGGGTCTATTTTCTGTGACTGTGACTGGTTTATACACAGGCAGGGTGCTGTACATGAAATCAAAAGGTAGAAAATATAAATTAGTCCCTCGAAATCAAACTTACCTTGAAAGAGAAGCACCAGACAAAAAACTTCAAATAAAGTGTAAACATGGCAAGCAACAATGAAGGAACTCATTTAGCACTTTCCTGTAATTTTCTGTGGACTGTACCTTTAGCAGCGTAACGGTGGCGGTGGGGTGGGATAGGGTCTGTAACTGTGGGGTTGTCTCCAATCTCCTCTGGCTCTATTAGAGTGCTGACAGGCCTGTGAATGGGCTGGAGGCCCCGGTGGCCTCGGAGCAATCACCACGGCCATTTCACACCCTGCTGATCCCCTCATCTGCTGCAGAGATGAGAGAGGGGCTCCGAGGGCCCTGGAGGCCCCTGATGAAGTCCCGACCTCACTCTCAAGAACCCACAGGACAAAAAAAAAGAAATACTCCTTCTGTTCAAAGTGAAGACGGCCGCTCCGTTAGTCTATGGACAAATTGGAAAGTTTTATACCAAGATGAGAAAAGTGACTCTAAAGTTACTGGACTTCACAAACTTATTATGTGAACACTTTTAAATCCAAAATGGTTCATGATATAGAAACATTTAAGGTCAATGCATTATTTTATTTTTTTGTCCTTTTCTTTATCATGTTATATTTTGTACATTTTGAGTTGATCTGTTGGCAAATGAAGTTCTGACTTTCATACTTACATTTTGCCAACACACTTGTACATCACAGTACATGAAGTGTAAGGAAGGTGACATTTTGGACTCCATTTTCTTCCCTCTCTTTTTCATTAGCTCTCAAACGAAGCTTTAACACTGAAATCTTTGTTTTAATACACAGCCGAACCTCCAAACTCTGGTTGTCCACAGTTACTTGATCTATTTTACAATTAATAAAGAGCCAGAGCCAAGCCACTATGTTAATGAAGTATGACCTATTGTAAGTGATTACTGCTCAGCGGTGCAAATGAACTAGCTGCACTCCAAAGGCAGGCTTCCAGTGTAATAAATTAGTTTATTGCCTGGACTGAACTTGGCTCTCTGACAGAATGAACAGTGTCTCTCCTCTCGGGCAGGGCCGGGCCAGAGGGGTGGTAAGGGGTGGCATGTGCCCCGCCTGGAATATAATTAGCCACCTCTGGGGGTCCCACTACTGCAGTCAGAAGGTGAAAGGTAGGTAAGGTAAAAATATTCTGCAAAATTTCATCTAATAAATTTGGTATTTTTGGAAACTTGTTTGGAACACTAGAATTGAAGGTAGTGTGAGTTTTTCTTAAACAGTAACCCTTTCCACCCTGGATTTCCCTTGGCATACCAGGACATATCTGCTATTAAAACACAAACACCGCCATTTTTACAAGGTTGCCAAAGCGTGGCACATACAGGCCACTTAATTCTACTAAAATTGCAGAGAAATGTAACAAAAGGCTCAATGACATCAGAGTTTACTCACTTACTTGTTGTAAGACTGTGATTTAGAGTTTGAATTAGGCTGCACTTTTTCAAATCTCACTCTGGCCTGGTGATGGGACAAGGAGAATTATTGTATTTCAAATTTCTTCCAAGTGTCTCTTATCGATTGAGCCCAAGGTTGTTCCCTTCAGCCTTACAATTGTGGAGCTGTCACTGACAAAATTTGCAGATGTTTTTTTTATGGTAGAAATTAGTCAAGTGCTTAAAGGCTTAATGTGTGTAAAGATGGAGCCATCATGACCTGCTGGTACGGTATAGGAATCGTAGAATTTCAAAGCGACCTGCACGTGTATGCTGACTGTAATGGTCTGGGCCCATGATAACCAGCAGGCCTGCTCAATGAGTGAAGAAATAGGGAAATGGCAAAGAAAAAAAAAAAAAATCACATAATTAAGGGTGTAAATGACAATCTGCTGCCCGACACCAGAAATGAGCTGGCAGAAAAACGCCACATTCAGGGGCCAACGCCGTCCCTCTCATGCAATGATCACGAGTCACAGGCCAATAAATGGACAATTTTCCTCCCCAGGCTTTAATATGTGATACTCATCAGCCTCTTTGCCTTGCCTCAAATAGAAACTGATGTGCCTGATCTCTGCCTGTTTCTGGGGAATGTGAGATTTTCAATTACCATGCCTCAGCGCCAGCCAATCTTAATAACTTCTTTCTTAATTCGTGTTCAAGTCGGCGTCGAGGTGTTGCATCCAGGCGTTTTCCCCACACGACGGGCCAACGAATACGAGACTGGCACCACTTAGCTCCATCAGGACCCTGCCCTCCCCACCCACCCACCCATCGCTCCCTGCTAACTGCCCAGCTCCTGTGGAATAAAGGTCAAGTAATCAGGCATCTGGAAGGACAGCTCATTTGTCATCCTTTGATAAATGCGTCAGTAGCTAATCTGTGGAGCAAGACCCCACTGCGACGCCTTGAACAGAAAGGTTAACCGATTCAAAACAGGAAGGGATGGAGGACGATGGCTCCAAGAGCAGCGGCGATGGGGGACGAAAGAAAAAAAACAACAACTTCATTTTGATTCAGTTGTTTGGTGGCTATTTCTGGAGCGGCCGATTGTGGGAAGGCTCCAACAATAACCTCCACCCTGCTGCTAAATGACAGCAGACTGCAATGAATATTAACTGTGACAAGGCATTACCAGCGATGAGGCGAGAACGAAGGAAAAGCTGCACCCTCCATCCCTGCTCTCACATGCACTTTTTCTCTCCCGTCAAGTCCTCCTTCCATCTTCTCAAAGTCAACTCGAAGACACTGAAAAAACTCGTTTTGCTGCTCACACCAGTACGGAGCCCTGGAGTGGCCATAGAAGGAAAAATATTTAAATTCGTGTGCACGAAATACTAAATTGAGGCCACGAGACGCACACTAAATAGCATTTAGTGCGCACGTTTTAATTCATTAATACGCACGAGATAAGTTGATATATAGAAAGACAGCACAGCACAACAGGCCTTCTACTCTCAGCATGAAGTGCACTGCACCTGCTTCAGCTGTCGGTTGACCAACTATAAAGCCGATAGCATCCTCAAAGTTAGCCTATTGCCAACGATATACTCCACAAGCTCTCAGTATCCTTGTTATTGCTCTTCACTATCAATTATCCTTTGCATCCCTTCTATCACAGCTGTCCTTCGTTAACAGAGTTGTACTTAGTCTAGCTACCACAGCCAGTCTGACTAATCGATGACAGATATGGCTATGATCGTTATAAAACGGCATGTGCATTGTCTTGTGTGTCCTTGTAGTTGTTTTGCGTCTTCTTGTAGTTGTTTTGTATCTTCTTGTAGTTGTTTTGTGTCTCTTTGTAGTTGTTTTGCATCTTCTTGTAGATGTTTTGTGTCTCCTTGTAGTTGTTTTGCGTCTCCTTGTATTTGTTGTGTGTCTCTTTGTGTTTATTTTGCTTCTCCTTGTAGTTAAATTGTGTCTCCTTTTCGATGTTTTGTGTCTCTTTGTGGTTGTTTTGCGTCTCCTTGTAGTTGTTTTGTGTGTCTTTGTGGTTGTTTTGCATCTCCTCGTAGTTGTTTTGTGTCTCCTTGTGGTTGTTTTGCATCTCCTTGTAGTTGTTTTGCATCTCCTTGTAGGTGTTTTGTGTCTCTTTGTGGTTGTTTTATGTCTCTTTGTAGTTGTTTTGTGTTTCTTTTTGGTTGTTTTGCATCTCCTTGTAGTTGTTTTGTGTCTCCTTGTAGTTTTGTGTTTCTTTTTGGTTGTTTTGCATCTTTTTGTAGTTGTTTTCTGTCTCCTTTTCGATGTTTTGTGTCTCTTTGTGGTTGTTTTGCGTTTTCTTGTAGTTGTTTTGTGTCTCTTTGTGGTTATTTTGCATCTCTGTGGTTGCTTTGCATCTCCTTGTAGTTGTATTGTGTTTCTTTGTAGTTGTTTTGGATCACTTTGTCATTGTCCCATATGTTTCTGAGTGTGGTCACTTTGTGTCTGTGTGTCATTGTCTTGTGTCTGTTGTTCTGCATTCATATTTGTTTGGCTGTCAGGAATTAGCATACATCTGTATACATCCCACATAAACATGTTTACAGATTGATGATCATGCAACCTGCACTGATTGCTTGTGTAATTTGAATTGAATGTCTTTTTAACATGTTCGAAAGCTTCAGAAACGTAAAGTCCATCAAGGTTCTTCCTCACTCTTTGTTCCACATTATTAAAAAAAAAATGGCTGGCAGTTTATGTCAGCTGATGGAATCATCTTTGCTACTTCATAATGAGCTCTCCAATATAACATTTTTGTCATATACCTGTAGAGATAAGAAAAATAATTGTGATGGTGAATTTGGTGATGTCACCTAATGACATCAGAGCATACTCTGAATCTTGAGCCACTGGCTGTGTGGCTTCCAAACTTTCTGGAATGTTTCGAGAGGAGCTAAGAGTCAGCGAAGGTATTTTTATCTCTTAACTGAATTACCTTGAAGCCCCTCACCTCGATGATTTATGAGCTGAGATTTGCATCATCAGTGGGACCTATTTCCTGCAGAAATACCAGCTGTATTATCCCCATAACAATCACCTCTCTGCTCATTTATTATGACAAACCACAGCAGTGTAATGAAATTACTGTTTATTAAATTTTGATTGGATGGAATTATTTTCGCCTGTACGTTAAGCTCAGTTACACTCTGTAAAAAAAACCCCCAAAAAAACAAACAAACTTTTTACATTCATTTTTACAAGTAGTTTTTGGGAATAGGCCTTATTGAATGGTTGCAGTTGAGATATACAGGAAATAGAGGGAAAGAGATTGGGGAATGGCGGGCTGGACATAACAGGGGACTCAGCTGTTGAGGGCATTTCCACCCGTGTGGTATTCTCCCTCACCACTCGGCCATCTGGTCGCCCGCTTAGTCAAATTTTCTAAGGTTTTGAATTAATTTAATTTCCTTTAAGCAATGCTATTGGCTGAACCAAGACTGAGAGTGAATACACTACAATGCTGAAGAATAAAAGTAATTATAGCCAAAGAGAAGACATTCACAGTTTGAATCCCAACTGCTAGAGCATGTAACCTGTGAAATAGCCATAGGGTTGTTGAAAAGCATTTTTTTTATGAGTTTCATTAGACATGGCTCGAGAGATGGCAGTGTCAGGAACCCCTTTGGTCCTGGCTGAAATATCTCAACAACTATGGGATGTATTGCCATGAGGTTAGATTCAGGTGTTCTGCCAAGATGACACCAGACCTCCTTGTGTTTTCTTCATGCTGGACGTGGATGTGGTCGATTCGCTGACAGACAAACGCTCGTGGACATTGGCAGGTTGTACTATAAATTTTAACTTCTTTTTTATGTAAATCTTTATTCTTTCTAACTTTTTACTTTTGTATCTTTTACTTGAATACAATAAATAAGACATCAGGATAAAGAAAAAGCAAACTACGAATTTTATTGCAATAGTAACTTTATTTCTGCATATGACAATGAAGCCTTTGTCTCTTTTGTATAATTTTAGCCTTAGTATGTCCCCATCAGGGTGCAAGACTGTGTTGATCACTAACCTCTTCATCTAATACCAATATTACATTTTTATTTTTCCAAACCTTTATGACTAAATTCCTGCAAAACAAGGGACATTTTTCAGGGTCAAACCAGTCCGATTTCAGCTGAGACGCTGTGGTGTCAAACTCTTGATGCCCCATCCATCTTCCTTCAGTCGGGATGAGGTCGATTGATGCTGATGTTGCCAAATCATAGATAGCCCCCCCATCTACTCCCCGAGCGTCTTAATAAGCACCTGCGGTGATGGAAACAGCCTGTTTAGATGTCAATCGATGGACAAAACAGCAGATTGCAGAGCATTGGCTGGACAGGGTCATTGGAATAATACAAAACAAAATGATTGAAATGTTTGAAGATTCTGAATTCAAAGCATTTAAATTCTCTTAATAAAATATAAATTAAAAAAACTATAATCATAACAGTGTGATCGCTATATCAATACAAACACAGTCCTTACTGTCCTTACTAGATAGCACAGCTGCTGAAGAACCCCTTGATACTCCCAAAGAACCACTTGATCCAATTTATTGTGTCTAAGAGCACAAATTTATAAATCAAGAGCACAAAATGGCAAATAAACTACAAAAATTACAAATTACATACACCATTAGCACAAATTACATTTTTAAAGGGCAATAGAATGATGAATTTAAGAACACAATAATAAAAGCACAAATATAGTAATTTAAAAGCATTAATCATTAGTTTGTTAAAAGTTTAATTAAATCAATAGCAATACAATTTATAATTTGCTAATTTGCATATCTTGTAATAAAGTTGGATTAATAATTAGTCAGGGTTTGAGGTTGGGAAGTCCACAAGTCTCCACCCTCCATCCTCATCTCGATGGCGTTTCTGTTACAACAGTTATGTTCCTGATGGCCGTCTTCTTGCGTAGTCTTGTAATGATTAGAGTCTCTGCAGGGCGATCCTTACCTTTTCACTCATCTATCCGTTTGTATGGATTGGAACAAAATGTTGTTCATGGTCCCCAAAGGATGAATCCTACTGACTTTGGGAAGTTCTTAACTTTTCCTTGAGAACAAATGTTCCCAAACTTCTCCGACCTGTTACCAAGCGATGTTTGCGAACGGAGATAACAACAGTTTATGTTTTTTTTACTACAGTTTTTGTTTGTAGTAAAACAAGAATTGCGACCAAAGTGCAAATAGGGCTAAAAACTTACCGGCATGCAAGTACAATCCAAATTTTGACACTCGGTCTACAACAGCATCTGAATTACACGTTTTTCACCATGGACCTAACACTTGTGTCAATTTTTTGCTGGCATGGCATGTTTGCAACGCGCTGCGAGCTGGTGCATTATCATGTTAGAAAACTTGAGTGCCATCATTCGACAGGTCAGGTCGTTAGCACCAAATGTTTTCCTTCAGGCGTCTCAGAGCATCACAGTAGAACGTAAAAAGTAGAAAGTAGAAGTAGGTGTTGACGGTCTGACACTGCATGAATTCACAGTGCACATCGAATGTTCTCCTGAATGGTTTTGCCTTTTTTCAGTCTTAGACAATGATGTTCTGCCCCTCTTGAAATGCTAAAGCAACTCAGATTTTCCTACTGTATAGGCCAGTTTAATTTTGTGTCATCTGTTAACAGAGCTGTCAATCACGCACACATGCATCATCGAAAACAAATGAGTTATCGATCAGCTGATTCATAAACACGGCAGGAAAATATTCACCTGCACTGCATTTGCATGATGAAATGGAGATTGAGTATCTGTCAGCCTCCACACAGACTTATTAGCATATTTCACACCCTTAATTAGCTCTGACACGATTGGCTACTGAGCTTGCAAAAAACAAAATCTTTGTACAAGGTTACTGGTAGTGTGTGTTTCCAAAGTGCAGATGAAGCAGGTAACATGCAAAGCCACTGATTCAATGAGAAAATGGTGTCAAACTACAGAGTCAAACTGCAGAGCTTCGATGGTCATATGTGTTTTTTTTTTTTTTACATTTTAAACTTTTTTATTAACAGGAGCGAGTGAGGGGGCACTTGTAGGGTTCATGTGTATAAAGCAGGCCAGGATATAAAAATAAAAAATCTGCTCCTATCCAACCACTGTATTACAATATCCAGGTGCATCCTGATCTTGTATGAAGGGCGGCTGTGTTTGATACGAGACCAGGAGCAGAGAAATTAATCTCAGAAGCAGTAAATGGAGCTGTCAACAGAGCCAAGACAGCCTGTTAACTGAGACACCCATCCCTACCAATGGGCCGATAATATGACCTGACACCTATAGCTGACATTTGACTGCAAGGCACACTTCTGAAAGCAGTTACCATGGCAATGTATCCCCGTGAGAAGTGAAAATCCAGTTAAATCTGAAGTTACCTCGATAACTGCAAATCCTGCAGTCATCCCTGCAGCAACTAAATATATTCACCAACCCTGACCCAATTAAAACCTTTTCATAAACGGTTGATTAGATCAACTGATAGGTTGTCCCAGATGTCGTAGCCACAGTGACCATTCTAGGAGGCTACTTTCAGAGACAAGCGTTTGATTCATGTGTGATATTGTTTATTTCAAAAGCTGGTGAAGGTTCACTCTGCTAGTTACGAAAATCATTGTTTTGCATCGTGTATTGTTTTGAGTCCTCGTTTCTCTGACAGTGAAAAGAAGAAAAAAAATATATATATATATATGCTGGTGTGTATGTGTGGGTGTGTAATTTTATTTTTATCTTAGTCACTTTGCCTGTGTAAATGTTTTAATATTGTTTTTTTCTCTCTCTCTACTGGTTAATCGTCTCATTTAAATATACTTTTTCAATCTCAAACGACCTCTTCTCGACCTTGAAGTTAGGCCGCAATCTCCCAACGAGGACGTCGCCTGTCACTGAATCGAGCAGCGACTGCTGCTGTCATCTTTTCGATATTCAATCGGTGACCTGCTCACTTCATCTGGTTTTCATTTTTTTCCCCCCTCTGTAATGAAATGAAGAGTAAACAAGCCGGCCATCCTCCATGCATCACAAAGGCTGCTGACAAGAGGATAATCAAATTGCTCATTTTAAATTTTTCATTTCTTTAATCATTTAAAAAGGCGCTGTCAGCTGCTCGGCCTCAGACTGACCTTTACTGATTATTATTTGTGCAACACCCTCACTGTCAATTCTCCGTCTCTCCTAAACCTCCATTCATCATCTTCTCTTAACTGCATGTCAGACAATCATCAGAGCTCTCTAAACTGAAGAGTAAATAATCAGCACCCCCTAAATTGAATCATTACTTTAGATATCATGTTGTAATAAAAGCTGGCTTTCTCTTGTCTCTATGTATTACATGTTTCATCGTTGAATCGTTTTTTTTTGTTGTTGTTTTTTTCAGTTCAGCCACAGTGACAGATATCAACAACTCATGAACCTAAAAGCGTGAAAGAAAGAGTCAACTTTATTTCTACTTTTTCGTGTAGAAAAATCTCACTTAATTTCTATATGTATTTTCTATAACCACACGGTTCAATTGTCATGGTGAGTGTTAATGTATCAAGCTCACAAAATAGGTCCAAGATGTTACTTCCTTTTTGTGTCAACATGTCACCGTATCACACATAACATCCCTTCACAATTAGAAACCTTATCATTTGCTTTTAGAAACTTATCCAAGATGACTTGAAGCAATAACTGCTGTCAGATGGGCTTCTATAAATTACGAATTATCTGAAACATTTTATTGATGAGAGAATCAGTTTTGTTTAGTTTTTTTTTTAATGCATTTGCAAACATTTCTAAAATGGGTTATTGAAAACTGCCTGTTTTCCATTTGAAATACAATCTACATTGCAATAAAGCGCCTTAAGTGAAGAGGTATGAATACTTTCCGAAGCAGGTGTGCTGTGTTCCTGAACCTTACGTGAGCTTCTCAAAATGGTTCTTGAAGTACTGGTAGCTTACAAGCGACGTCTAAGAGACTCCATTTGGGAATCATTAGCTGGCTCCAGCTGTCTTAATTTAGGGGTTGTACTACAAGACAGCCACGCTGAAGAAAGACCACAGTCTGCATATAAAAGTGAGGGTAGCTTCCGGGTTTCAAAAGTGAGGCCAAATGTTTGAGTGCCTTAAACTGCAATACCACCGAGGGCCACTAGAGGACGGTTTCCAAAAGGTCCGACTCTATAGATTCCCATTCAACTTCTCTCATGAAAAGTTTTTTTCCATAAGTCATAAAGGTGTCATTCGCTGAAGTCACTTATTATTATTGTTATAATTATTATTATTTCTGGTGGTCCATCTGGAAATAATCCTTTCAATAATTAGATATCAGATCTCAAAAAGCAGTATGTTTGGGGACATGTCTGTTTGTTTGGCAAGTAAGTGGGCGGGCATAGTGTCCTCGGGTTGCCAATCAGATTGAGTCAGATTCAACCATCGCTTCTCTCCAGCTCGTCCAAATACGATCACTTCTGGCTACAAAATAGCCAGATGGCGACGTCTGAAATGCCAAACTTGAGACTTTAGAACAACAAACCAAAGCGATGGGTCTCCGCTTGAGAACTTGACTCACATTTCACGTCTTTGTGTCGTGTAGACGCCAACACAAACAGAAGAATCAGATGACTTGGTGTGCAGGCTTCTCAGTGTTGAAACTGTTCTACTTGTATCTGGTACTGAGCTGTATGAGATGGTTCACATTTTACAATCATGTTTTATTTTCCTGCATTTTGCACAAAGAAATTCAATTGAAAGTAGAAAAAAGTCTGATTTAATTTGTTGGCCATTTGTTCCGCCTTACAGATAAACAACAACAACAACAACAAAAATACTACATAAAGATGCAAGGACACAGTAGTGATATGTAATGACTTCTGAAAGGCTAACAAAAAGAGACAGGTTGTAATGATTCCAGCGGAGAAGGAAGATCTAACCGTGAGGGTCAAACTATCCACAGTCGAGGGGCAACAAAAGCCATTTTCATCCCGATGTGTCGTTGGCAAGCCTGACTTCTGCAATCAAGCCTACAGCCTTGATGCATATTTGTAGTCTGCTCCACTGATGAAGTGATGTGTCATATCCTCTTTAATACTCACTCTTCCCATCTGAAGTCTAATGTTGTGTCAGCTTGTTGTCAGCATTGCTTCAGCGTCGTTCAGATCTCATTTCAAGACCGAGGTTCCTGTCTCGGTCGGTGTCTGCAGCGCCCGCACGCTGACTGACACATAAATGCTTATATAACCTCCACACCCTCCACCCCCGCCGCCGCCGCACACCCCTCGTCTTCGCTCGAGACAAGTGGTGATTGAGTGGGGTGGCTGCAGAGGTCAAAAGTCAGGGGATGGAGGGATACCGACTATCAGCTCCAACAGTCTGAGAAGAGAGGATGAAGTCAGAGATCAGACTCCAACTCCCACTGGAGACAAATCTATTAGAGGCAGAGAGATAGCAGGATGATGGAAGTGATACTTCTGTTCTGTCTGTGAGCGGGGAGTTCATTTTACAGGCGACATGTTGGCATACAAAGTCAATGCAGAGATATAAAGTGGACACAAATTATGGAAACAAAGTTGAAACACCTACATTTACAACATTTGAACCACTACTGAATACTCCCTGCGGAGATTTAAACAGCAAAAAAATACATGGCATTTGAATATTTTACACTTAAACCCATGTGTGTGAATTTAGGTTCTTTGTATGTGATTTCAATAAATATTTACACTGCAATTCTTTGGCTCACTACCTTGATATCTAAACCTTTTCCATATTTTTAGACCTTCATTGGTTCCTGGGGAATGAACGCGAGTCTCACGCACATTTTGAATGACATAATCAAATTGTTGACATAAAAGGAAAACATCTTTGCAGGATTTTTTTCCTTTAATTTTTATAGTACAACCATACTTTTTTGAATCTTCACAGTATTCAATCTTGCTGTTAAGATGTGTGTAGTTCCTGTCTAAATCTTATCTCTAAACAATATAACCTACTGGTATGTGAGGCAACCAAAGTGTTCACACTTTGGACCGTGGCAGGAAGCAGAAGTGCCTGAAAGTTTTTTTTCACATAGAACCAAGAACCTTCATTCTGTGTTTTTCTGTTATATTTTTTTAATTTACTTGCATCTTGTGTCTGTCTTATTTCACTTCCTGACATTTTGAGTTTATGTACTCACCTGTGTCTCGTTACCTCATCAGCGTATTGAGTTCTGCATCTCTTTCATTTCTGTGTCAGTCAGTCATTGTCATGTCCAGTCAGCCTTGTGTTTGTGGCTCATCATCAGTGGTTCAGCTTCTTTTTTTTTTTCATTCCCCATGTCTATTCGTTTGGTTTGTTTTTGGAGATAGTTTTTTGGGATACAGTCAGCTTGGTGCGCTTTGCTTTTGTTTCCAGCACCACAACATTAGGATCCCTGCTGTCACAATTACCCTCTTGTTTTTACTTCAGTACCTCCTCGTACTGTGCGTTGTGAGTCCTTACCTGCCTTCAGAAACGTGGACCCCACCGATGCATTCTTTGGACAGTCTCCCCACTAATTTTGGTGTTAGCAGAGACACTTTTGTTCAGGAAGTTGTTTGCCACCTGCTAAAGGCAGAAGGAGTTTGTGTTTTCCCAGCAGGTGTCCCACAGTAGGTGGAAGCGCTCTTCGCAGCCTGTCCATTACAAGCCAGTTACCCCTGCCATGGTGTCTTCTTCTGACACTCAGCCTGCTAGCCCCCGGCAGAAGTTACAACATGAACTATTCATAACTCTTGAGTTAACAGTTACTGCGTAATGTAACTAATTTCTTACCAAATGTTTCAACTACTCATGGAAGTTAGTGAATAACCGTTGTGAGTATTCCAAGTTGCGTCGCCTGAGTTTCATGTGTTTTTTTGACCACTGGTCCGAGTGCATTTGTCATTTCACCATAGACTTGAGGAGTGAGGGCAAATCAGCAACATAGACCCTTGAAATGTTTCAGAAAGCCTACAGGTATGAAGCAATGAGCTCGCCGCAGTGTTTTTGAGTAGCAGTTGCATTTTAGAAGGGCAGGACAATCACTGTCCAAGACCGTGCAGGATCACTGATGTTAGACCCAAGGACAAATGAAAGGGAGAGCAAGCCCAATATGAACTGTCTTTGTGACACATCGCCCAGGATGCCACCTCCGTCATTGCTCTACTTTTAAATTCTCCTCCACGTTTCCTCTTGTTCTACGCTGCTGCGTAATAACTCACCGCAGTTATAAATATATGAATCAAAGCTTATAAATGAACACCCGGCAGCCTTGCCTGAAACAGTTTGTGGACTAATTCATCTTCTGAGCTCATGATCGGGTTATGTAAGTAAATATGGGAGCAATCCATCTCTGGTGACCTTGTTAGACGCCCTCGGGGTCACTGCTAATTGTTGGGAACGCGAGAGTAAGCGAGTGGCAGCAGGAGATCGTCCGACTGCAAGTGTCGATAAAAAGATTTCCTGCTCCTACGCGGCGTGGCATTTACTGAACGCAGACGGGGGCCCCCTCCGGGAGGGGGGGGGGGGGGCCTTCAGCAATATTACTTTATTCAAGGTTGTTATAAAATTCCATTCCATTAACGAGGGCTAACAAATCCTGTGACAGGAGCCAGCGTCATTTATGATGGGCTGTTTTTGTCTTATATTTGAGTTTGAGATGAAAATGATTGACTTCTTATTTATTAAAAGTTTATTTTTCTTGGGATTTATGCAAGATATAATGCAAACATGAAAGGAAAACTTCTGTTTTCCTCATGGGGACTGGATTTGACTCACACGCATACCGCTTATATGATCCCACAGATTCTGTAGTGTTCATTTGTTTTACTGGTTTCTTTTCCCTCAGTTGTGTTTTGTATTTTCTTTTATTATTTTCACGAGTTAATAGAGTGAATGAATGAATACCTTCTCTGATGTCAAAGGGGTTTTCCATGTGATATAAATCTATTGAATTTTAAGGAGAAGCTTCACGGTACTTTGTGGAGTTTTTGAGCCCAAGCGACAGATTGGAGAAACGTTTTGCGTTTGGGTTCCTCGTTTTGTTGGTGAGGACACAAAGTTCTTTCAGTAGTTTGAAACCATGCTAGTAATCAGCAGTTTGTGATTATAAGCAGCAAATTGATCAATGTGCAAACAAAAGCATTTAATAATCTACAGTTGTGGTCTTTGAACTGTTCTTTTCTCGGTCAAAATGAGTGTACAATATACATCTTTAATAAAAAAAACAAAATCCTAATTTGATGCAAAAATGATCACATATTTTGGACTTTCTGTAGTGTAGTACTTCATGGCCATTTATGCTGTCACATTCATGATACAAACAACATACCTCAACTCTTAGGTGACCAAACTTCAGAGGAAAAACTGAAGTGTTTTTACTTCTAAAACCACTGATCACTTAGGTAAGTGTTAATTTTGTTCAAACAAAATGTTAAGAAAACACAGTGTGACTAACATAAAAGAAAAGAACCATGGTATTTGCAATCAAACACAATTATGGACAAAGTTAAATTAAATGACAAGATAACACAATTATGTAAAAACGTTAAGGCCAGGTTTAAAAAAAATGTGTTTAAGTGACCACATGTTTAAAAGTCTAATGTACAAGCTGACTACATTTAAATAACTGAGGTTCCAGCTACCAGTAGGTAGAGTGGCAGAATCTTTTTATAGTAAGGTAATACATATTTGTTAACCCTAATAAAGTTTAACTGACGGAGGGATTGAGTTGAATTTAATTTGCGTCGACCGCATGCTTGTCTTTTATTTTGAAATGCAGGGAAACTGAAGTTTAATGCATTCAGACATGGTGACAGTTTATTTCCCTGCACATGTGACAAGTTACTGTAGTCAAAGATGTATTTTATATTCATAAGTCTGCCACCGTGCGACGGACCCCCGCCCCCACTCCTACCCCAACCCGCCACGGCAGGAGGGGAGCTAATGGTTTATTCAATCACTCTCGCAGACTGTCTGCCATGTTATGACAACCTATTTAAACACTAAATGAAATGCGTTGTTTGCCCCTGAGGACGGCGGACGTTTTGCCGAATGTTCAGTGTTTCCATACTGAAAAGCTGTTTGTTCACCTTCTCGTCCTGCCGTCAGAGTGCCGAAGGGCCCGCTGCCACCGTCGCTGCCGCCGCCGTTTCAAACGGAGATAAATGGCCCGTCAGCGCAGATGTAGCCAGTGTGACTCGGACAACTCAGTGTGCTGCAGTGTCGACATGTGAAGGGCAAGGCTGATTGGCAGTAAAAAAAAAAAAAATCAAATGCTACTGACTGCAACAATGTTATTTAGTGATGACGTCACGCTGAGGCTATTAGCACGGTTCATTTTTAGGTAAATTATAATATTCAGAGCAGTAAGTCTCCCTCTCGGCTGTCATGTGGTCACATGACAGCCGAGAGGGAGACTTGCTGCTCTGAATATTATAATTTATACAGCACTGCGCAGAAGTTTGAGGTACTGCACGTTTCATTTCTTATCCATCGAGCAGGAGGCCTCTGATCAGTCCCAAAATCATTCAGCAATATCTTCATCTTCGGCCACAGCAAGAACGAGGAGTCCTGCAACAGACGTTGAGGCTCCTCCAGACTCATGATGTCAGCATTACAGGAGTACATTCAAAAACAGCAGACACCAGAATAGCCTAGATCTAAATTAAATTAATCTTTATCAAGGTACAGTAAATGTGACAATTATTTGTAATATTGATTTTAGATGATATCACGCATCTCTATTCTTACACACTGCCTACAGTGTATGGAGGAGCATTTCCCCCTGACTTTTCTAAATCCTGATTTTGTCCTTCGCAAAAATATCTCCACTGTCCAACCATGAGAGGAGAGCAGAGCTGTTGAACATGTCGATACGCTCATCAATCATCGTCTCAAGTTTTCAAATTTGGTTAACTGCTTGGTTATAAAATTCACTGTTAAAGTAATAATCTCAAACATTTTCATTTAAATGAAATAACATGACAGAAGTTCCTCTTCGACTGCCAACTGACTAACGTCTCACTGGTGACTCAGTTTGGATCTCTGGGAAGTTAAGTCTAAAAAACACAGCTGCCAGGTCCTCTTAATGCCATCGGTCCTGCCAAAGCTGTAACTTTAAGTGAGGACTCTGCTGGAAGGGGAGGACATTTCTGACAAGAGGGCACTTTGGGAAAGTGGGACATTTTTGCAAAATGTTTTTTTTATTTAGGCTGGCTCTGTGTTTCGATTAGATAACACCTGCCAGTGTTGCTGTGATTATAATCTTTGCTTAGCCACTCTGAAAGGCCGACCAATCATCGACCAGTGGGGGTGGATAAATGTGATGAAATTAAACTCAAACTTTTGTTTCTAAATGTAGTTTCAACAATGGCAGCAGCGGTATAGATGAAGCAATATGAATAGTTATTGTATCGCTATCAAACATAGAGGAATTAAAGCAGGAGCAAAAACAATGCCTTAAAATTAGAAAAAAAAAGTCTGCAGTGATTTACCAACATGACATTGTACTCTGCTCCCATTGGTGGAGGGTCTCTGTTGTTTACAGCCTGCTGAGTTTAGGGCACGACATACATCAGATGGTGGTCAGTGCCGAGTACTTAAAGGTTTCATAATAACTTCAGGTCTAAGTCTTTTAATTAGGATCCATGATTGGAGACAATCCCTAACTGAACATGACCAGACCCATATATATATATTCAGGCAGGAAATTAGGTATTTTTCAAAACTGAGGGCATTTTTGAAGAGGAGACATTTTAAGAAAGTTGAAAAATTTGGGATCAAACCTAATCAGAAATGCTAAATCAAGTTTAGTGGCAAAGGATTGCTCTGTTTCTCTTGAGTGTCCTCACAAGTACAGTATGTTTGTCCGTTCAGTGTCTATACTCAGCAGGCGCCCTGTTCTTCTTATTAATCACAAATTACTGACCTTTCATTCAAGCAAGGGACACGCCCTCTGGACCGTCCCAGGAGAAAGGACAGGGAGGGGGAGGGGGGAGGGAGGGTTGTCAGTGTGCATGGACGGAGTACCGGCCAATGTTCATGCCGACCCCTGCCTCCCCTCTCCTCTCCCGGTCCGCCGCCCGCCTTGACACCAACATCCATCACCTCTGGATGCAGGTCGACATCCATTGCAGCTTCACTGCCACGGTGACATGGCGACTCTGCCCTCCTGGGTATAAGGAAAGGGTGGGAGCGTGTGTGTGTGTGTGTGTGTGTGTGTGTGTGTGTGTGTGTGGGGGGGGGGGGGGGGGGTTGTCTGCGTGACATATTGACCTGTCATCTGAATATCTAACGAGGACCCTATGAGCGTGTTTCTAATAAATATTCTGGTGGAATTTGACATTTAAACCCAAATCAAAAAGTGGTGGAAGTTTTGTACACAATGGGAAATTTTGACGAAGGCAGAACATTTTAGCAACTTGGGATGATTTTGGGAATTGAGGATATTTTTGATGAAAATGTATGCATTTTGGAAAAAAAAGGTACATGCGAATTGAAATGAACAGGAGGAACAAATCAATCTGTCTTCCAGGGCAAACAATTTGAGAACAATTTAAGAACAATTTGAGAACATCAGGTTCAAACTGATCTCTCACATCATTAATCACATCCTTCAGGGCACTCAGTGTATTTGTGATGTCTTGGAGAGAAGGACTGTTCACTGTTAATGGTGTGATGCAGGTTTATGTTGACTTTTATAGTTTCAATAATTTAGGTTTTATTGAGCTGAAACAAGAGCAGACCATCATACAGATATATGAGGGTCTGTGCGGTGGATCAATTCTAACGACACAATCGAAACCAGATCAGTGTGAGTAAACAGGTCACTGCTTCAGTGATATCCAGCTACAATACAAGGAAACACGCATACAACAGTTTGGGTCATAAGGAGTCTAGTATCCGGACAACAACTTGTTGCCTCTCCAAATCCCCAAAACTCCTTTGTCATTTGTCAGTTTGCACAAAAAGCAGTCGTCCGTTATGAGGCTGAAAGTGTGAAGGACGAGTTTGATGATTAAACGAAAGCTCCGTCGTTAACAGAAAGTGATTTCTGGTCATAATTCAGAGCTTTAAGATAAGAGCAAATTGTGGCACTTTTATTTTAAAGGTACTAACAGAAGTCCTTGGCTGACATTGCTTCACTGGACCGCCATATTTTAGAAACCTCAGACAGCCTCCCTCCCGCTGCTCCAAAACAAGTTTCCAGCGTTAAATCAAAGTGGAGAATTAATAACAGTCGACAGCGTACCTGAGCTCCCTGTCTGCTACCAGCTGGATGTTCAACAAAAAAATAAAAAGCAACTTTATTTAGGTCAGAGCGTCCCCTCTGGTAACAGAGGATCTTCTGGCTGCTGTTTCTGGAACAGATTGTGTGGGGATTTCAACGGGATGCCTCCAATGCAATAGAGATTTGGCAATTAACCTCGATGTCACTGTAATTATTAAGACACTTTAGCAAAAAATGAGTTAATTTCCCAAAAGGTGCCAGAAGAAAAGGATGTACTGCTGCTAAGCCACAGAGAAACAGAGAGCAGTTCCATGCCAATGGGTAATTAGAAGAAAATAAAGAGTGAAAGATAATTCAGAGAATTCATTTTCACACAGAGAGCTGCATGGAGTCAAATTGAGCTGGGGTTGTTTTCCTCTGAGGCCTGATGCGTTCACGATCTGTTAAAATATCACTGTCATGTTGACAAAGGTTGATGTGGAGATGATTTAAAGGTGAGGGTGCACTGTAGTGAAGGGGAACCACTCAGCTCCGGGTTCACCGGTGTCTCCTGTAGTATTTTTTAACACACAAATCCTCTTTATCTGCTTCACATTCCTGTTGATTATTTAAAATCACGGTGAAACATCTTAGAAGAGCAGTCGCTGGAGTCTGGAACTGTGGAACTTCTGATCAGGACATCTTCAAATATCTTTATAAATACAATAATCGTCATCTACAGAGCCACAGTATGTTGAAATACATTTTTTGAGACACATTTTCTTCTTTTCTTTTAGCAATGGAAATGATCAGGACTGCAAACAGTCATGTTGGGATTATTGTAATATTGTCAAATATTGTAATAATGAAATAATAAACATGTGGTCTCATTAATCTGCCTGCGTAGATATCAAGGAAAACAGATCAGCTTGTTTAAATGGATGTATTTCTCAATTCAAACATACAAACTGAAACTAACGAAAGTAAATACATAAACTACAAATTTCATCCATCCTGAATACACATAGTAAAAATAAATTCACCAGAATAATAGCAGCAGAATATATTGAATGTTGTCAATTTTTTTATGTAAAGTTTGAGAAGTTAGAAACATTAAAACCACAAAATGTAAAATGGAGAAAGGTTTCAGAGTCTGCTCTATTTCCTGGTCAACATTCAAACTGAAGCGGAATAATTGCTTTAATTCCCAGCATGCTTTCAGATGACACCCAGGTGGATTTGATGGAATCATTACAGGTTTATTCAAGTGAACCCACCTGCAGCCATTGTTCACCGGTTATAAATACGGCTGTCCTTCAGGTTTCCAGCAGAACATTGCTCACTAAGTCGCATTGTGAAAGTGGGAAACTGAGTGAAAGTGTCAGAAGTCTGAATGTTATTTTCAGCTAATAGGTGCTTTTTCATTCCCCTTTAACATCAAGGACCACCCAGGATTCTGCCCAGGTTGGTTGACATGATTTCCACACCCACCTGTTGAAGTGAGTTGGACAACGGTTGCTTTTCATGTGAATGACACCACCTGAGTTGAGATGTTGTCCGCCTCTGCTCATTTCCAGCCTGGAAGTTAACTGTGATTCTGACAGGTCGTGACCCAGATCCTATCTGAACTGTCACGACCACGGGGCTAAACCCTGTTAACTCTGTCTCTGACTTCAGTTTGAATTAACAAAAGAGGGGTTGATCAAAAAACACTGATCAATGTTTGAAAGAGGTAGGATGGGGCAGCAATGATACGCTTTGTGGAAACCGGATCGGTTGGAACTTAAGCACGCTCGCCAAGAAAAAGAGTGAGCACACCATCAAAGGAGCAATCACTGATAGATAGAAAAGTAGCTTTATCTCACATACAGAATTTGTTAAATAAAGAGCACAAGACTCCAACCAGCAAGAGTCCCATAAGAGAAGTCTGTCTAGTAGTGGTCTCAGAGGACGATAACCTTTCTGATACCGCTTCTCAGTGTTCTCAGAGGGCAGGTTTACTACTCTGGAGTTGGTCACCTGAACTAAATCGACTCCGCCCTGACCAAGGAGAAGCAGCACTCCATTCTTCAGAGACGCGCTCCAGCCTCTGGTTTGCAACGAGGTGAAGAGGGATTCATACTGCAGCAAGACGATGAGACCAAACACATCTCAAAGCTTTTAAGGATTACTTGAAGACCTTAAGAAGACTGTCAGACTTTCCTCCACAGTCACCTGACCTCAGCCCTGCTGAGCATCTGTGGGGTACTTGAAGGCTGAGAAAGCCAAACATGCCTGACATCACAAGAAGCTCACTGGATCATTGTCAGATCATGTTGAGTAAACATGGGGCATCAAGTTAAAACAAACCGGTGGGGTCCACGAGTGTACTGTGTGTTCCTATTACATCAAAAGGGAGTCAGACCAAATGCTGAGATAGTCTAAAAGTCATGGTCATTTTTCAGCAATTCAACTTTTCACTGAAGCTGATTGTTTCTTAAGAAACAGATGCAAAGTAGAAGTATTTTCACGAGTGGTCTCAGACTTTTGGACCAGATTGTATGTATTTTACATGTTGAAATAACAGCCTAATGAATTTGGTACATCTTTTTTTCTGTCCTGTCCTGTCCTTTTCTGTATAATGAAGGTTCGGACTGAGAAATAAAACTTGGTCTTAATTTATTGACATATGAATACATTTTGAATTGGGGGATTCTGACCTGCCGTCTGTCACTCTAACCAACAACAGTGACAGCTACAAGTGGGAAGCTGCTGCCTGAATGTTTTGAGCTTTGGCAATTATAAAAGTCAGGACTCAGCGCTCACAAATAATTTGTTACATTTGCACACTATTAATTTCATGAACATATGTGAGGGAACTATTTTCCCTGCTGAGCTTTTTGGTGACATTCAGCATTACCCTGTTCAATTGCATTCGTTTCCAACCGGTCCCTGAATACACTCGAGACCGTGCACAGCACACAATCCACTGCATAAGGGGAGACTGATTGGTCCTCTTTGGTACAGTTTCATGCATTCATTCACATTTTTTTGTATGATGCCCATTCACTGACTCTAAAATCTGCACTTCCCACCTGCCTGTCTCTCCTGTCGGTGCAGATCATGGATAGTTATACAAATTCATCAAAAAAGAATGAGGGGAAGTGAATTGGATATTAGGTCTACAAAACTTGGGTGAATATGTCATAAATTAGCAGTAGACTCATCAGGATCAGATACACTGGCTAATAACCCAGCCAGCATTTACATTGCAGAGCCAAATAAGACAAAACGAGGAATCAAGAAAACAGCTTTGAAGGTCAAATAAGTATTAAATATAAAATAAACAAAACTACGGCGGTCCCTTGAAAATGTATAAAACAAATGGTAACAGACAAAGCGGAAATTCAAGACCATCGTTAGCCTCCCCAGAAGTGGCTGACCAACAAAGATCACTCTAAGAGCAACAGTCTGCATGGACGCAGTGCAACCCAGGGTAACTTCTACTTAACTAAAAGTCTCTCCAATATTGGATAATGTTAATGCTCATGAGTTCAGCATCAGGATAACCCTGAAGGACACTGGTGTGCATGGCAGGGTTGCAAGGCAAAAGCTGCTGCTCCCCAAAAACAACATTGCCACCTGTCTACCTGTCTCACGTTACCTGGAAAACATGGTATTGCAGCCTATACACTTTATGGTGGTGGTAGTATCATGGTTTGGGTGTGTTTTGTTGCATCTGGTCTGCTCCAATGACCCGTTATAGTGTGAGTAGAAATGTTGCTCGCTCTAGCTTTGCAGGAATACCAGACTGTACTTTTTTTTTTTTTTTTTTTTTTTTATTACTGTCATTGCTTATGCTTTTATCTGGTGGCTAACTGGACTAAATTGTCCAGAAAAGTGGAACTATTTCGTTAAACCCCCAAAGTCTTGCCATAGGAATCAGATTCTATTACCATCTTCTCCACATTCACAATTCAGTCTTCATGTTTTCATCTAAAAAATCCGTAATGGTTTTAGTCTCCTCTCTACTCTGGAACACACACTCCTCATAAAAGTCACATTAAGTTTTACACATCGCTGCTCAATGCAGGATAGAACGAGTTTCTTCTAAAACAAGCTAAATATTAAATCCCCTCAAATTAAATCCCTTTCACCTCTTCTGTCATCATAAATTGAATAGTGGAGACTCTCTGTTGAAATGGCTCACGAATAATTAAAGTTCATATCATAAAATAAGCTCAAAACCTACTAATAGCTTCTGGAGAGTCTGCGGTGACGTTAATATTAACATCCCACATGTAGCTGCCACCGCTGCGTTTGACGGACAGGTCCGATCGTGTGGGAGGATGGAAGCGCCGCTGCCCACATTGTCACCACTTCAATGATTGATATTCACCTCCAGCCGCTCCGCCAGCTCGTTAATTACATCTAAGGGCACCAAGGATTAATGAAATCAGTGTCATCATCGCAGCATGGAGGGGTCAGAGGTCACAGGAAGACCAGAGGGAGTTGTGTTGGTGAGTGGGAGGATTTGAGTGCTCTGGGATGTGATGGTATTTTAATTAGTATGCAAATGAATGACAATGTAAATGTTTCCAGTTCATTCTGTGTCCATTAATTCTGTTAAATTGTTGTGATAATTACGGGAGAGATGACAAAAGCCTGGAATGAATGTTGACCATGGCAGATGGAACATCAACATGTGTTTATTTATCATTTTTGTGTTTTGGTCATTTTTAATTCAGACTTTGCAGCATTTTTTTTAAAATCAGAAAAAAAAGATGCAAAGCTCAGTTAAGTTAATGTGTTTACGCAATAAAAACATCATGGTCTGGAACATGTTATGTAATAAAAAGGCTAAATGAGTACGAGCTGGTAAGACAAAACAAGACAGAATGAATTATAATCAAAAGATAATTAAAAAGACGAATTTAAGGATAACTCGACACCGTCCTGCTTTGTGTGTGTATCCATGCTGCTGATCCACATCAAACCCTCCAATAGAGACTTCTCCATCAGCGTAGATCCCAAATATTTAGTTCAATTCAACTTGCAAGCAAATTTTTTTTTTTTTACTTGGAACCAAGGAGGCCGGATTAACAAGACACAAAAATAACTGCATACTAAAACAACCTAAAACAGACCCGATATATATATATATATATATATATATATATATATGAACTGTTAACCCTAACAGTGGTATATATATATATATATATATATATATATATATATATATATATATATATATATATACCACTGTTAGGGTTAACAGTTCATATTCTGTACTGTAACAAAGTGAACGGAAAACATTGTAGATAAGAACTTTAACCGAGTTGTTCCACTTCTTTAGTGCATAACTATCTTGACTGAATTTTCTAAACTCACTCTCACTTGTGCAGACCTCTGATCTCTGTGCAGTTTGAGCAAATTTTGCAAATACTTGTTTGATTGTACATAACAACTCACAATATATTGTCCTTTTACCACACAGTGGCTGAATTGTAATAGTTCAAATGTAATTGGACACTTGGCTACTGAATGTGTCTTGATCGAATTGTTAAAACTGTTTTGTTTTTTTAAACAGTGGCCCCAATGTCTAATATCATTAAAAACAAATGGTAATAATAATACAATTTATTTAAAGCAAGACTCCGAAGAATAAAATAACAAAATGACTCTAAAGAAACAAATTGGGAAAGAAATGAGTGAAGTAAAGAGAAAAGAATAAAGGAGGGACCAATCATGAATACAGGTTACAGTTATAGTGATTCCTCTTTGAGTTTATATTTTGAATCTGTATTCTCCAGCTTGTTTACATGTCATGCTTTAATGTCGACACAGATAAGACACGCTTTCTCTGAGCAGGTCGTCATTTTCCTCCACTCATTTCCTTATCCTGGTGATTAGAGTTCTGTGATGATGCTCATTAAATGATGCAATGCTAATGAGGACACGCCTGCATCGTCTTAACAAACACTAATTACAGACGCTTGTTAAGCCTCAGCGAAGCTCAGTGTGACATTAAAATTCACAAAATCCTTTTGAAGCTCAGACCCTGGAACAGAGGAGGAGCCGAACACTGTCGCCTTCACTCAGACAGTCCGTGGGAAAAAACTGGAGGTCTGCAATTTTTTACAAACAAATTCACAGGAGCAAAATGACTTCTTCTTCATTTTTTGTGTGGACTGTTTGGCCTCGGTGAAAATATTAAAACAGAGCATAATCACTTCTGTAATGCTTCCAATCAATAAGGCAACATTACAGTTTGTATTAGTTAGCATAGTATGAAAGAAAATGCCCTTGCAGTCACCCAGCCCCGTCAACCAACATGTCCTCACAACCATGTCCTCCCAACCAACACGTCATCACAACCAACACGTCCCTGCAACCAGAATACTTGTGCAACCAAAATGGCGTTGCAGTCCAAATGTCTTCACAAACACATCCTGACAACCAAACTGTCCTCTCAAAACACTTGTCTTCTTAGCAAACCCATGCTTTCAAACATGTCTTCACATGTCTTTTCGAATTTTCAAACAAATATAATATCTTCTAAATTTTCCACACACCTAACTTCCTTTTGTAGCTATCATATTAACGCAGTTACCATGTCCTTTTCACGAAACATGTCCTGACATCCAACGTGTCCTCAAGACCGAAGAGTTCTCACAAACAAAATGTCTTCAGAAGCACCGTGCTCTCATTACTAAAAGGATGTCCCGAGGGAAGTGTTCTCGCAATCAGGATATCATCTCAAGTAAAATGTCGATGCAATCAGAAAGTCATCAACAGGAATATGCGGTCACATGTAACATTTCTTCAGAAACAACATCCATATGTCCCTGCAAACAACATGAAATGGTGTTTGGCTGATTGATTCTATTATGAGTTCAATTTAAACGATTGAAGGTTTTTAATCTGTGAAATGACGGGAAAAAATATTCCCAGCCGCTTGTCCACATTTATGATGAGTCGTACATTCAAAGAGATCTGTGTACATGTGAGTGTGTGAATGTGTTCAAAATCCCAAGATTATGGTCTCCCTCTCCCTCTCTCACTTTCACACACACACACACACACACACACACACACACACACACACACACACACACACACACACGCACACACACACGCACGCACGCACGCACGCACACACACACACACACACACACACACACACACACACACACACACACACACACACTCAGACAGTGGTAAATGAATACCTTTCTGTTTCAACATTACTTTTGTGGCTGCCTCTATGTCGCAGAGATGTTAAAGACGTATCTTTCACCTGTCCAAAGGGAAACAAATATCTTTTCTGTAACTGCTTACTGGTGGTTAAAACCAGTTTGCAACGTGTCATTTTACAAAAATATTTTTTCAACATCCTGTGAGCATGACCAAAGTCTTAGATTCTTTGTGTTCTGGTTTCAGGCAGCTGGGAGCAGAAAAAAAATATTGGCAGGGTGAAAACAGCCTCTATTAGTCTTGTAATTACCTTTTAAGTGACACAGAGAATCCATTGAATTGACCTGCTAACTGAGAGAGCAGAACAAATGTGTGTGTGTGTGTGTGTGTGTGTGTGTGTGTGTGTGTGTGTGTGTGTGTGTGTGTGTGTGTGTGTGTGTGTGTGTGTGTGTGTGTGTGTATTATGTGTCAAATGATCCAGCTAACTAACGCGCAGTACTTCCATTGTGTAACTTCTACATTTAAAGGTACTTCAGGAGCCGCACAAACACTAAACTTTACAGTTTGAAGGATAATCTGTGTACATATAGGTTCATGTGGAAGTAGAGCATGTGTCGTTTGCTGCAGCATGCCGAACCTTGAATTTACTGTATATCGAGAAAGCCCGTCGTGTTCTCACCACTATTTAACCAGCGAGCATTTGACTTTTTCGTGAAAGGTGCTCACTTGTGAATTTGATCTGTTTGCTGAGCTTAAAGATGTGAGAAGCACACCGGATTTGTCATTCCTGCTTGCTCTGACTCCACCTGCTAAATCGGTGTTCTTCCAATGTGTTCTCATTCGCAGGGCGTCATAATGCTGATGTTTTATCAAAGCCTTTATCAAGCCCACAACGTGCCATGTGCCTTTTGTTCAGGCACCGAAAACAATGTAGTTACAGTTAGGAAAAGATCACGGTTTTGGGTACTTATGGTAAAAGAAACCCCCTTTGACTTTTGCTTCATCATGGTCTCCACGGTAACCGTCCTGGATTTATTTCATCCAACCACCCCCTGGACTTCCTTCCTACGAGGGCTTTCCCTCCATTGTCCATGGACATGGTGACCTTTTTCGACTCGCTTTGTCAAGGCACAAAAGATATAGGCCACCTTGTGCGGCTGTTTGTACTCCAAAGGGCACCTTGTGTGTATCTCTGAATGGCACCAGGTGGCACTTCCACTGTTGGGGCCCAAAAGTGCAAATATTTATCATCCAGTTTTGGGAAAATAGGACCCTTCATGCTTTAAATGTCTTAAATGAGCGCATTCCAGTAGCAGATTGTTACATCAGCATTGTGGTGCATAACTGGAGTGGATGAACAGTGGCCACGCCCCTGAATGGCCGCCACCGAGCTTCCTGCAGGAACATTTGACCTTCTTCTTTTTTATAAAGTTGTTTTATTTTCCGCTTTTACTCCACGCTGTCTGGTTGTAAACAGATTAATATTTCCCCGTCAGGAAACATTTTTTGTTCATCATTTGTTCATGTTAGCGGATTCACAGCTCTGCTTCCAGCCACTCATTTACACTCTCATTTTTCTTTTTTTTCAGTGAATTATTATCAGAGATGGGTACATTTATTATAATAGGGGAGTTGTGTTTCCTGGAGGCCATTTCTAGAGGAGTGGTTAGTTTCTGTTGATGAATGTTGGCTAATCGCAGGTGTCAGACACAGTGTTCACTATCATTTATCACATCTTTAAAGAACGTCCCTCTGGGAATATTAACCCGACTGCTGCCACCGCTCCATTCTTTAAGAACATCTTTAGTTGTATCCTGACATCATATCAGTTGATGCAGGTAAGAGGAGGTCCAAATCATCAATGCTACTCACACATTTCTCCAATTTATTTGATTTAGACACCGTTTCTCTGACAAATTATATCTAGCTGTAACTAACCTATGAGGCATACGTTTTTATTGTTAGTCTGCAGAGAGAGAAGAGGCAACAGTGAGTCACTGTGGAGTCCCGTCAGTCCGCCCTGAGTCCGGCTTTCAGTGTTTTGTCAGTTTGATTGAATTTTGCATATTTTTGTCCCCTCCGAGTGATAATTGAAAAGTTTAATAGTTTGGATCCAGTGGTGGCTCAGCAAAAAAAAAAAAAAAAAGGTAATCAGTTAATTAATGTTATAGTTTGCAATTTATTTTTAGCAATCACAACAAAACCATATATCAAATCCATTTGGAATATTTTTGGGGTTATGAATTGTCCAAACAAGACCAGTGGGCTTGTTTGCTACATAAAATGTTCTCAGTTTGGTAGATTGCTCATTTTGGCCTTAGAGTTGTGGAGTTGTTACTGACTGGATGTATTTTCAGATAGCAATAAAATAAAATGTCTCAGGCTTAAGGAATTGATTATTTTCAGCCTCCTTGTCAGCAATTTTTGGTGTTTCTTGTGAAAAGTAATACGACAAATAGTACAGCCATTTTATGAGATAATTAAGTCGATCAAGAAACAAAATCATTTTTCAAGAATGAAGTTTGAATTGTTCAACAATTACAAAAACAGCTGTAGTGTGCAGCGATGAATGACACCAGTTATGTGATTTTTTTTTGTGATGCTTAATTTTTAGAAGTTAATATTATATTGCATCCTTTTTTTTTTTTTTTTTTTTTTTTACCTGACAGCGAACCTAGTAGTAGAAATCAGTGAATAAGGAAAAGTAAAATAGATACAGTATACTTGGATTAAGGATCTTCTTGGAATATTTCTTGACCTACTGAACCCTGCCGGTCCTGCAGCAGCAGCTTCATCAATCTCTAATCTCTGAGGAGGTTCATTTCAGTTTTTGGCTCTTATTCAGGATCCCTCTGTTCTCCAGCTGTCTTGAGGAATCACTAACCCCCTGAAGTTTCCAACCTGGTTTCATCACCACTACCGCTGCCGCCATTGTTGCTCCTCCAGCATCTGCGCACCATTGAAGTCATCCCAAGTTTGATGCTCTCGCTGTGTAAAGTTTTATTGGCAATGCCGTTTTAAGGGTTTAAAGGTAAATGTTGCGCGGTGATGACACAAGCAGCATCTGAATTTTCCACTTTCCTTGTCAGAAAGTGACTTTTTTAACTTCACCACAGGTGTAAACTACCAGACAAAGAAAAACAAAAGGAATGTAGCTAATTAAATGAAACTTTCTTAATTAAAGAAACTGCTATTAGCAAGCTGCAGAGGCCACTCAGGGAGCACAATCCTGAACAAACTTCTCCGAGAAAGACAGAACAAAGGATCGTCTCGTCTCTAAACTTGCGAGCTCCCAGGCCTGACACGGCTCGGCTCTCCTCATCAGCTCATGATTTGTGGGTCTCACAGGAGAGGAACGGGAAGAACTCCTCTAGGTTAAAATCTGCAAACAATGAGTCTTCTGTGGGTGTGATGGATGGCGGACATCCCAGCCCATTTGTCTGTGCTTTGTGCTCACCCATATCAATTGTTAAAGAAACTTTGCTTAACATGCAGTCCTGAGTGTTAGCTGGTCGCAGCAGAGCAGGGAGGAAGAAAAGACCATGAGAGAAAAGGAGATAAGATGGATGTTCGTTCGACTCGCGTAGACACTAAGAAGGACGATTTCTAGTATTTGTTTAATGATGAACCTTTTTATGAAATTCCTATTTAAAGGTCATAACTCAGTATTCGGTCACCCCTTAAAGTTACAGGTGGAAAAAAAGTGTAAGATGAGGCTGCTAATTTGTCCTGATTACTTTAATCATTCAGTCAGATAAGATTCAAGAGTCTTTTTTGATTAAGCAGCTATAATTGATGTTTATAATAAATTATCAAATTACTCCCCTCAGCTTTACAAAACTTTCTAACAAGTGTTCAACCTGCACCTTTGCTGGTTGGTCTACCCAAATTGTTTTAAATCACCAAACAACAGATACACCGCACACACACATTAGCGCCACCACAACATAGTGCATTTTACAATCCCAAAAAATTAAACAACTACATGTTTCCTTCAGGAGTTGGCAGAGACCAAAAACTGAGCTAAACAATATTGAATATTGGATTAAACACTCACCAGACAAATCTCCAAAGGAGTGAAAATGTTGCTCGCTAAATGCAGGAGGAGAAAATAAGCTCATTGATAAGAGTTTGCCATCACATCTTAAATGATGCTGATACGTCGGTGTTGTCACAACTAATTATAAGTCTTGTGAAAAACAATGTAAAAATAAAAATCTGTGGCTATTTTCTTTTTTATATTGTTGAACAATTTGATCCTCTATGAAATATTTACTGCTAACAAATATTGATATTATCATACATGCCTGTAGTCATTATCATAATTTTAATAAAGGAATAAAATGACCAGTCACATAGGAAAAGTAAGTACAACCCAACATTTAGCAACCCTTCCAATCTTAGAGTCAGGTGTTCTAGATTAGATGCCAATGAGTAGGACCTCCTTAGTCCTGGAACGCGCGTGGCGTGTGCTTTACCTGTTTCTGCGTGGCGTCATTTCGGCGTCGATATTAGCGAATTAGAGCAGCCACATCTCGACGCATATCTTGCGTGTCCATTGGGCTCATCTGGAGAATAGTCCCGAAGCCTATTGTTCACGCGAGCCGCGCCCGGTTCCCAGCTGAAATAGAAAGGGAAACGGTCTGCGATAGAAGCATGCGCACTGTATTATCATAGCAGAAACACAGTGTAGGCGCTTTATACAGTATATAATGATGACACTTCACCAGGTGAGGGGCAGGGTTATCCCCCGCTGCACTCGCTCTCTCCCTCTCTGTATCGCCCGCCTGTGTGTGTCTGTATGACTCGCTATGAACCTGGGTGAACAAAAACCACGCGCCTGCTTTTTGGTTACAACTAATTACTTGTCGGACCTCAAAAAATACTATACTGATGGCTTTTATGAAAAGAGAAACTCATTGACTCAATGGTAGGACCTTCAGCCGCAGCACCGCAGCTGACAGGCTGGTGATACGCAACCGGTGTGGATACGCAGCCGGTATGGATACGCAGCCGGTATGGATACACATGCGCAACCAAGCCGCAGCTGAGCATCGTGTGACAGGTAACGCACACGTCAGGCAGGCAGTGTTCCAGGTCTTTAGGCACGATTAGGGGAACCTGTCTCATTTAAACCTTACAGGGGATTTGCTTTCCTATTTGCTATATTGGGTGGTGGGATCATGCCTAGAAAGCTGCCCAAGGCCTTCAGTGGTAGTGGACGACTATGACTGTGGCAAGTTTTCCAATATTTGAAATGATTCATTTCACTGTAAGGAAAGTTAAATCAAGTCAATTTTAAAACAAATTTGTTTGAGAATGGCCGCCTCAGCAAATTTAGGCTATCTGATGCAAAAAGAGATCTCGAAAGACCCTGAAATGCAATTACTAGATCTGAAGGTAACTCTTGTAACTGTTGGGTTTAAAGTGCATGCGTCCATTATCAGGAAGAGATTGGACCTGGCTGGAAAAAGCCTTTGCTAGATTAGGCCTTTTGTAATAATGTGCTCCACACAGATGAATCAAAGATAGTGTTAGATTTCGTGATAAATTAACAGTCGACATGTTCTGTAGAGTCCAAAGACAGCTTTTCATTGGGAACCTTGTATCAACTGTGAAGCCTGGTGGTGGAAATGTTATGCTTTAGGGTTGCTTTGCTGGCGCCGGAACTGGGCAGCTTACAGTCACTGATCAAACTATGAATTGTAGATCATATCCAAAAGTGCTTGAAGATAATGTGAGGCCATCTGTTCAAAAGTTGAAGCTGAACTAGAGGTGACTTTTGAAGAGAATAATGATCCTAAACACACTAACCAATCCACCAAAGATAGGCTTAAAAAGAAGAAAATTGGGGTTTCAAATTTGGTGTTTTGGTTGGGTCCAAATTTTAGATTTGGGGTTTTATATTGATATACAGATACGGATATGGACCACACATACAAATACACCTTCTTACCGCACAGAAGGTCTAGGTGTGTCCAAACCTTCCAGTGGTATCATTCCATTTTATTTTACAAATACTCCAGAACGTGAAGAGTAGAATCAAGTTACCGTTAAGCCACTGGATGACATCATGTTGGATGTGGCCAATTTGACCGACCAAGTAGATGCAAAGAAACAACAACATTGTATTTTGTCGTGCATAAATCACTGCCTGCTGAATATGAACCAAGCCCAAACCCTGGACGGAACTTATTAGAACAATGTATTATCTCTTATATCCTCCGATTTAGATTTTTCTTTGCCTCACTGGTTTATTTTAGTTTAGTGAAACTTTCTACTAGCTAAGGACAACATGAGGTTTGATTCTTATATTACATAACCCTATTAAACTATAATAAAAATGTTCTGGAATCAACACAGGCACTTTGTTCCGCCGTCTGTGTAAAACGACAGAACTGCATTCAGTCGTTGACTAAGACAAGAGATGCTGTGTTGTATCTAGCATGCCGTTCCAGTTTTGTGTCCGACAAAAGAATCGGCACATCCATATGCCACCGTCGTGACGGTTAAAAGTTTATTGAAAAAAAAAATGCAAAGTTTTATTCAGAGAATTTGCTGAGGAGTCCAAAGCACTATATTTTTAGCATCTTTTGTAAGCAACCCTGTGCACAGAAATCGTTTCCATCGGCTCCTTGCCGGACCAGCGATTTGCTTCATGTTCAGCCATCGTCAGGCTAATTGGACCTCCAGAGAAATAATTAGGTGACTCGATAAAAGCGTCAGGGCTTTTTGGCTTCACCAACAAATGTCACGTTTCTCTCTTTTGTAGTGCGGATCATGGCACGTTGCCGTCGCCGCAGGAGACGCCGTTTGTAAAGGGAAAGTCTGACAAAACTTTACCCACTTTTTGGTGACACCAAAATGCTCATGTTGTTTTTCGAGGTGCACCATCCTGTTCCTCAATTACATTCCCCACAAAGGCAAACGTCCACTGCCAAAGCATTTTCGGAGCCCGTTTCTCTCTGAACCTAAAAATACGACCAATCCAGATCGGTTTGCTTCTCCAAACTTTGGATTATAACACAGTTACTGTTGTTCCTCTGGTTCTTCTGAGATGCTCTATACTTTCCACCAAAGTAGTCCACTCTTCTCCAAGAGGAACATTACAAACGAAGCAAAATTATGGCTGACTTCAAATAGAAGTAGGAGGTCGTGTTTATGACATGGGAGATCATGTGCCAGATATGCCCGGCGTTTAAAGTGTTTAAGTTGTGAGAACACGACTGCTAGGAGACGGCAACATGGGCAGCATTTCTAAGCCACAGAGGCTAACAACGTAGCAAGCTAGCAGGCGGTAATGTCATGCAGGAAATGCAAAATGCAAAATGACAGGTGGAAACGATAGGACCATTGAGAACATCAACAATTTCTTCAGAAATACCGATAAATTACGAAATTAAACCCCATAGGACTCTAATTAAAATATATCCAACAAAAAATGAACATCCATGGCATCCTCCATTTCTGAAAATGTCAGCAAACAGCAAAAAGTACGCAAAAACTCGTAGACTCCGATTTTTCTGAAAGTTCTGAGGTTGTGTCTACCCCATGAGGAGGGAGTTCACAAGAACTTCTCAAAGGTTAATACGCTCCACCTTTGTGATGATATGTCAAGTTCAAGTTTTCAAATTTACAAAAGTGTATCATCATCAGTAACATGTTACTTGTTGGGACATTGGCAGTGATTTCCCTGTAATTAAAAGTCTAGAGAGTTGTATGTTTTGATTTTCTTTTTAAAATCAAAAACAGGAGAGCAAAAGTCTAGGGGGTTTATTGTTCTCTTGTTTGTTTGTTCCAGTAATGATCAAGGCAGACTGGCTAACGTTAGCCTAAACTCTGCTCAGGATCAAAACCTACACAGTGGATGCTCTGGTCCTGAATGGGTCTTCTTGTTAAATTTCACCTAAAACCTCACAAATAAATAAAATAAAAGTAATTAGTGATGATGTAAGTAAATTAGCCAGGCATGGTACCATTAGCACCCAAGAGCAGACACACTGGGATCTATTTAAGTGAACAGCCTAAAGAGCATGGCGCTAATGCATGTAAGTCGTGTCCAAGTACACTTTTGCTACTTTGACTTTGGATAATAAAAGAGCAAAGTAAGGCTCATTTCTGAAAGAGGTTGTAATTAGTCTCTCAATCATCAATGTGTTTTGGGCAGATTATGAAATAAACCAATCAAGGCTCATTCCCTTCAAAAGCCAAGTACACTTGCACATTAGCGGATTGCTAGAATAGCAGCAGAATTGCCGAATTATAGGAAAGAACACTTCTCTGCAGAGGAAACAGATCTGCACAAGAGCAGTAATAATCGTTCCCATTGTGATCCTTTTTTAAAAACATTATTTTGCATATTTGTGCGCTTCTTTGCGTCCCTGTGTGTGCAACAATCAAACTATGCTCCTTGTTCACCCACGTATGTAGGGGAATATTACTATTTTCTAAGGAGCCCTTAACATAACAATAAAATACTGCACAACCTCATTTTAAGACCGACACGCCGTGCTAAGTTGGGTGAAAGTAGAATTTCTATTTGAAAACTGTTGGTGCTGAATGGGAAAATGATAATTAGCAAAGACGCTTGTATTACGCTTGGTGAGGTGATTCTTTGCACCGGCTGTAAATTGGAGCTCACTGTTTACTTCGATTTCCCACACTTTGTTCTTTTGGTTTTGGTTTTGGAAAAATTATAAGAAAAACAGAGAAATGCTCACATCTCACCTCACTAAATTTGCTGTATCTGGTCTGCTTGACTCTTTCTTAGATTTCCATGGCGCAGTCTGTAAAAGCAGACTTAAACTGCAATGTTGAGAGGACTACCGGTGGTGCTTAAACAGTGTACCTGTGAGTGTGTGTGTGTGTGTGTGTGTGTGTGTGTGTGTGTGTGTGTGTGTGTGTGTGTGTGTGTGCCGGCTCCCGCCGATGATCTAGTAATGACAAATGGACGGAGCGAGCCGAAGGAGCCCTCGATGGGGAGCCAGCCGTGTGAAGTCAAGTGCAAAATTGATATTTGAGGACAGCTGATGCATTGTGGGAGCCAGGTCTGCTCAGTGTCATTGGTTCAGTGTCACCGCGATGCTACACTGACTCTATTTCTATCATGCCTTCATCCAGAGAGATTTTTTCCCTCCTAACCAAGCGAGGCAGGCGAGGGAATTGTCTTCAGAAAATTCTCTCCCAGCCGCAGGGAAGATGTTCACAGCAATTTAACTTCTGTTAAATTACTCCCAATTACTGAAGTGACTCAAACTAATGTTAGCATGTCAATGACCCGGACATTTTCTGTGGTGATACTGAAGAAAGGCAGTTTTAACTCAGAGAAAGGATTAAAATGGTTAAAACCGATGAAACATCAGCAAATATTATATTTGATATCAATGTTTTAAATGAGTGTGGTTTTCAGTATGAATTAATTTGTATTATTAAAATCTTGAAATTCTCTGGACTTTGTATGTTAGGACAGTTTTAGGTATTTACCTTTATTCATAATTCTATTCAATGCATCTCACAAGTTTAAAGAGAGATCAGTGTGGCTAAAGGTTTCTGGACCATTTCTGGGTTGTGGTTGTGACCATTTTTGGTTCCTCAAATTCTTCACCAATTTGTTTTTGAGTCATACTTTATTTTATTAATAAAACATACTTCAGCGGCCATAATTTTTGACTGCAAGTAAATTTAAATTAATCACCAAGTAACCTTTTGAATATACTTAATAAAGTTGAGCAGAGTTATGTGAGCTCCAGGAGAGCTCAGCTCAATTTAACCTCCAAATTAACAAAAAATGACTCATAATTGGGACAGTCAATAATTACTGATTACGTATGAACAAATGACAGAATTTCAAGGGTCATTTTAGAAAACAAACAAAAAAATTACACCATCAGTAATTCAGGAGCAAAACACTGAAATCGAACTGGAAGAAGCTGTTTGATAAGTGATGTAACCGCCCTTATGCTGTTTGACTCAATTCAATTTTGACAAATGATACTACCTATCAGTGAATCTGAGTGTGATGTTGATTTATTATGAACGATATTATTCATTCCACCATCCGCACCAACCTGGAACTATAGTGGTCTCACTTCAAATAGTTTTCCTGCAGTATCGTCAACTATAGTGGTATTATTACGGGCATGAAACATATCTTTAATAATGAAAACATAATTTGATATACTCAGCCTGCTGTTGGGTCATTGTAAGGACATGTTTTAAATATGTGTGGCAGTATTAGTATAGTAATGCCAGTATTTTCTGAAACATGAATTAATTGCAACTATTGAAAATAATTCGAAAGCTATATAAATTAGTGCTTCATGGAGGGGAACCTTTTTTATTAGAACTCATTTGAAATATAGTGGGTTTTTTTTTTCAAAAGATTAAAAGGTACAGAAAGTACACAAATAAATTAAAATAAAAAATATGAATATGCTGGCTTCTTCCAACTGGTATCTGGCTATTTAGATAGTTATATTTAATGACTGAAATTTCACTAATATGGAGGTGAATGTAAATTTTGTTTGTGGTTTCCAAAATTACATTTAGAAATCTCAGCTGGAACATCTTTTCTTTTTGAGAAACTGTCTTTGTTACTTTGGCAATACATATACACACAACACAATGTGTACACTTTTCACTGGAACGACTAGTTTCCATTTCCTCTGTGTGCAGTACAGTCTGAGAGCCCCAGCCTCACATGACGTAGGATCTCCCTCACGAATCCCAATTTGACCCGTGGGTGCATAAACCCGCCATCACTGGTCGTCACACACTTATTACTGACAGAAGGTTGTCTTCCCAAGCTCCTTTGCATTCCTTAAATAAGACGCCAATTTAAATGTCTCTTTGTCAGACAACCTTTTTTAGTTACAAGGACTCCTTAACTTCTAATCGTTTATTCATATCCTTGAATAAAAATCCATAAATAAAAGAGATAGCAAAGTTTGCAGTAAAAATAATAATTTCAAAAACGTGGTGTTTATTTTTGGTTTTCTGTAAAGTCTTATTATGTCATTTTCTGGAATATAAATGAAACACTCTTTTCATCCTTAGCACACGTTTTATCTATGTGTTTATGTCCCAAGAGGGATCGTGCACCCTTATGCGAATACATCTGTATAAATAAAAATAATTGTGAAGTAAGTAAAAGTGAAGTGATTCTCCCCTGAAATGATTGATGACACTAAATTAAACCTTGTTTTGGTATTTTTCCAGCTGATAGATTAAGAACGGATTCACCGTCTGGATCCTGCATGTTCCTCCGACACTGAATGATGAAACTCTCCCCGCTGATTTATTTCACACAAAACGTTTATTTATCGCAAGGAACCCACGTCCTTCTGCTCTGTGTGGATTTAAAGGAGAAAACCTGCAGCGCCGGACGCTTTTCCTCCTGGGACCAAATGGCTCGCCGCCTTCCCTCGGCGGCCATGATGGATGGTGTGGGAGAGGAACGGGACACGTTTCCCAGGAGGCCGAGCGTCTCACTGCAGGTTAAACAGCACTCAATACAGAGCTGCTTCTCAGACACTTGATTTCTGACAGTTAAGAGAAAAGTCAGAGCCGGAAACAGTTGGCGCAATATGAATGTTAAAACTCATGTCAAAACTAAGAGCAAGAAGTATGAGGTATGGGCGATAATAACAGTAAACTTTATTATCAGAACAAATTCGGTAACAGCTGAATCTCAGGTCTGTTGGGGTTCTTTGTTTACATGCATCCGCGTCTCCTCATGAGTGCTTACAGTGCAGCGGCAGATTCACCTTTTCTCTTTGCCCACTGAATGACTTACAAGCTGTGCTTTGCAGCTCATGCTAGCAGGACACAGAGTTTTAACGCAATAACTGTACAAGTGGTTGTGTGTGTGCAGTCATGGCTGCTCTGTCTTGAGTGTTGTGTTGAAGTTCTTTAGTCATGTGGTGTGTTAGTGATCTAACAGTCATAGAAGCGCTGCAGGTACAATAAGAAACAGCTGGACGTATCCATAGCAACGTAGATAGAAACCGAGCAGCAGCAGCAGCAGCAGCAGTCGACATTCGAACAATAACCACATCCAGCCACAACCTCAACCATCGGAGGCAGGCAGAGCTGCTGCTGCTGTGCTCACAGACGGTGACTGGATACGATCAGAGATGAGAAAGTTCAATGAAGTAAGGAGGGCTTAATGCAACTCATTATGTGTCACATCATCTCTCCTTTGTGTATCTGGCAGTGTATTATAAGTGAATCGGACCAACACAGCAACAGTTCCTGTGGATCAGAAGGAAGGCAAAAGCAATCCAGAAAAAAAAATCACCACCGTGATAAAATTTTGTTTTAGGGTTTTACCTTGCCAAAAGAATTTACATAAAACACAAGCAGTTTGCAGCATTTTAGTGACTAACCCAGCACTAATGCCTCAACTCAAGTGCCTTCTAATTCACACATTTATACATTCAAAATTAATAAAGGTTTAGCTCCTGTGTATAAAATATTTGCTAAATCATTCACTTAAATGCAGCTTTAAAGTAACTTAACATAAAAAAAATTAAAAAAAAATTTAAAAATTTTTTTTTTCACAAAATAAAAGTATTGAGGATTTTACGGGGATTTGCGATGAGGTTCATAGCTTAAAACAAAAAATAAATATGACATTAGACCTCACCATAACTGTTGAAACTGCCTTACAACTTCTGCATTGTTTTTTTTTCTCTTTCCATCCTTTGCAGACCTTTCTTCCTTTCCTTTTTGGATCTCTATGCTGTCCTTTTCTTTCTCTGCTCTCCTCTCACCCCAACCGGTCGAGGCAGATGGCCGCCCACCTCTGAGCCTGGTTCTGTCGGAGGTTTCTTCCTGTTCAGAGGGAGTTTTTCCTTCCCTCGGTTGGAAGTTTTTCTCCCTTAAAGAGGAGGTTTTTTTTTTTTCCCTCCTAGTTTATGTGGGAATTGATGAATTGTTGGGTTTCTCTGTATAATATTGTAAAGTCTTGCTGTAAAGACTTTAACGTTAGTGTTAAGTGCCATGAAATAACCTTTGTTGTGGTGCTATAAATAAAATTGAATTGAAATTGAAAAGTTCACTTCTCTGCATTAACTTGTTAATTTTTCCAAACTTTCCATACCTTTTTTTGTCCTTCCCTTGATTTCTCTCTCTTTTTGGCTTTCTTAAACTTTCCTATTAATTATTTCCTGCACTTTGATCCGATCTCCTTGTTATCTATTGCTCTTTCACGTTCCTCCGTCTGTCTCACAGTCAGCATCATTTTCGCTTTAGGAACTTAAACCCACGATTTGCCTACAATTTGCAGGCTCTCCTTTGCAATTTTTTTTTTTTTATATACTCAGCTCTACACAGAATAACGGCAAGGACTTTTACTGATCTGACAGCAGCTGTGATAAAAAAAAGAAGAAAAAAAAGAACCCACCACGCTTGCACTCTGGTTGGATTTAACCATTTCTTGATTTTAATTGGGCAACCGGCAGCTCCTGGACCCTCACCCACACAGTTATTTATTAATGTGGAGTATCTCCATATGTGCATGCCATCAACTCCCATTAATGCATGGCCCAATGAAAGAAACATATTTTCTGTTTTAAAGCTGGCAGCTAAACAACCCTCGCTCAGCCGGGCCGCTCGCTGACCTTCTGTAAAGGAAGGAGGAAATCTGCTGCAGAGGATGGAAACCTTCCTTAACTGCCAGTCTTTCCTCCATTTTTCTCCTTCCTTTTCTTTGTTTTCATAAGATAATTATTTATTTTCTATCCTATCTTGTTCCTTTTCTGTTTGTTGCATTCACTTTTTCTATTCTTTCTTTCTTTCTTTCTTTCTTTCTTTCTTTCTTTCTTTCTTTCTTTCTTTCTATTCTTTCTTTCTTTCTTTCTTTCTTTCTTTCTTTCTTTCTTTCTTTCTTTCTTTTTTCCTCATGTCCTTCATTTAATTGCGTCCTCTTTCTCATTCTTTCCTTTCTTCCTTTTTTTTGGAATAGAAGGTGAATTAAATAATTTACTTACCATTATTTATTTATTTTTTTGATTTTCGTTTTCCTTTCCTACCTTTATCCATTCCATTTAATTATCTTCCTCCTTTTTCACTTACTTTCCTTTCTTCCTTCCTTCCTAAATTTAATTTCCCCTTGCTTTCATTTCTTCCCTTTGCCATTCTTGCATTGCTTTCTTTCTTTATTCCCTTCCTCTTCTATCACCCACACCTGTCCTTCTGTGCATCCATTTTTCTTTGCTTCCTATTTTGCAATTCTTCCTTCTTCCCTCTTTCCAGGTGCTGCATTGCATCTTATCTCTTTTCCTTCCTTACATGTTTATTTATTCCCTTTTCTATTTGTCGCATTATTTTCCTTCCATCTTTTTGTATTTTCTTTTCTTACACTGCTAGTATTCCTCCTTTCTACCCTTATTTCTTAACCTTTTCCACTATTGATTTCTTTTTTCCCTTTTTTCCTCCTTTCATCCAACAGTTCATTTGTTTTTTTCTTTTTTTATTTCAATTAATTTGCTCTGTTTTTCCCTTCAAAGCATTATTTTATTTCTGCCCAACCTTTGCTTCATTACTTTTTCCATCCATTTCTTTCTTCTTTGCTTCATATATAATCTTTTTGATTCATTTTGATTTTTTTTTTACATAACTTTTGTCTTTCCTTCATTGTATTCCTTGATTCCTTCCAACTCACCTTACTTCCATCCTTGTATGTGTTTCTGATTTCATTTCAGTTATTTCCATTTTGGTGTTCTTTTCCCTGATTACTTACTTTCTATTCTCACTCTCTTTCCTCATTCTTCACTTTCTTCCGTTCCCTTCATTCATAATCCATAGTTCTCACAAATTTTAAATGATTGAAGTATGAAATGAAGAAGAAACAACAGTTTAAAATGATGGTTTTGGTCAGATTTTTACTGTTACTCACTACAAAGAGAAACGACTGCAGGCTTCTCCGCATGCCTTCCTGCTGCGATTTGTTGGAACTGTGTTTCAACTCGAAAAGACTGACGTAATATTTCAACATTGTTCTCATTCTCTTGATTTGTGGCGTTACTGAGCTCCTGGTTCTCGGTGTCCTTCTGGGGAGATTTCGAAATGAAACCTCAAGAGGTTATATCTCGGGCTGGTCCAACAGCAGTAAAATGAATCACATCCTGTTCAGCTCACACCAAAGAGGGGGGAATCATTGCGTCTCCTCAACCATATAATGTTGTGTTATGTTTTTATGTTTTAGTGCTAGTTATCACGGCACTTGTCTTCAAAGTGACCGCAGGAGAAATGACATCAGCTTTTTTTTAAATTCCACTGACGCCAAAGACCAATTTTGAAAATGAGACATTTTAAATTACACTGCTGAATTCTGCGGATGATAAATGCTTCTGGGATGTAATGGAGCGTGTAAACTGGAGGGAAAACTGAGGCGAGGGAAGCTCGGGGGAGTCAAATGAAGCTTCATCTACGGCCTGCTGGGAGACCGGCGAACAAGTCGACGCTCTGTCCCCTGTCCACAGATGTTACAGCGGCCAGTTAGGACAGCTGACTCAGTCCTCACCCGCCTCAGTCCTCACCTAACCTTCAACAAATGTTCTGACCCGGACATTAATCATCTGCAGGCAGAATCGTCTCTATGTTCCCCCCGACGTGTCTCAAAGGGATCGACTGCAGCTGCCATGTCGTCTACAGAGACTGCGGCTGGCGCTGTTGTAACTGTCGTACCCGTCCTCCTTTCTAAAAACCAGGTCTGTAGTTGTAGTCCAAACACACTCAGCGAACGCGCGGGGCAGCAATGTTAAACTGTCCATACTTTTGGTCATAGAGTGTGTTCTTAATGTTCTTATTAGCAGAGATGCCAAAAAATCACAAGACCAAATGAGACTATTTTGTGTCCGACATGCACCTCTTTTCTTTAAATCATGACTTTATGTCCGATGATTATCTCATAATTACAAGATTCCAATCTCGATCTCATAAATATGACTCACAATAAACTGGAACCGGATCTGGCAGATTTGTTTTCTCTACTTTTAAATGATTTGGTTGGGTTGTCATAATGTCAGAGGGTCAGGAGTATGCAACTCTTTTAAAAACAACAGGAAGTTCACTTTAGTATAAAAGTCTAGAATCATTAGTCAGTCAAAACTTCTTCCTGTTCTTTGTAACATTTATTCTCAGCTTTTCCTCAATGCTGCTCCAGTATATGTAAAACTGTATTACGGAGTAGTGAGCGCTGAGAAGGTTGGGTGTCCGTTGGTAAACGAGGGATTTATCAACATATTCTGAAAATAAATAAGATGTCGACAGGCGAGCAGAGCATCCAGCTGATAGTTCAGCTTCTGGTTAATACGAGGTGAAGCTGCAATCAGAACCTCTTCCGATATGTCGACTGTTGGTCAGCAGAGACGCCTCCCTTCCCGCCTGATAACACCAGCCGAGGCTTCTCCGGAAGACTCCGTGACCTTCCATCCTGCATGTCGGATGGTAAAGCCCCCCCCCCCCCTCCCGGGTGACGGTGCAGCAGAGGTGCAGTAACAGGATTACAGCAGCAGGGAGGAGGCATGAAGCGGAGGGCCTTTGTTGTGAAGTGGCTGGTTGTGGCTGAGCGAAGGAGACCAAAGCTGATTGATTCACTGCAGAGTGGAGACTCCTGAATGTCACCTTGCTCAGAGGGACATGTACAGTTACATTGTCCACACTTCATATCAACAGCAGTGACTTTCAATGTCCCACACTGATCCGAAGAATCAGTGTCCAGAATCTTGCATTGAATTCATTATCGCTTCCTACTTTTTATTTCTTCCTCTCTCTATCTATAACATAAATAAGCAGAACACTTTTATTTTGAATTACTTTTGCCAGTTCAAATAACAACAGCATGTTTGCAACAGCAGATCATTTCAGCTGTCACTAGATAAAGGTAATGCTGTGAATAAGTAATAGCACATCAACATTCAATTTATCTGTATTCAAGTTAAGGTGCTCTCTGCAAGCTGCTGTCTGTACTCAGTCACAGATCCTTTGTGGATGAAGGAGCTTCACTCTGTAATACTTCTGTAACACCACAAGGGTACCAACAGTGAGATTCATCCTCTCAGTAGTTTTTTTTTTTTTTACACTTTTATGAAGTCCACTGAACTTACAGACAAGAGATCTGTCACTTTGACCTCGGTGCTGTCCCCAGTCCATTCCAGTCCTGGACTCTCCTCTATTCACCTACAGAGCCAACTGGTCTGTGGATGATGCAGTAAACATGGCCCTCCACCTCATCTTCCAACACCTGGACTTTATAGACCCTACTCCAGGATTTCGTTTGTGGACTTTACACAGTTATCCCGGCTCTGCTATCGGACAAGTTACATGTGCCTGCAGGTGGATCACAGACTTCCTGTTTGACAATAGACAGCAGATGAAGCTGATACCACCCTCATTGGGCTCATCTATGATCGGGATGACACTGCCGACAGGGGGGAGATTTACCATTTGCTGTTCATGTTTGGTCAATACAACTTGAAGTTTAACGCTCAAAAGAAATATTTTGTTTTTGACAGAGTGTGATATAGCCTTGCAACCCTAATTTCCTGAGGGTACATGTGTGGATCCAAGACGATCAACTTCACAGTTTTGAACCAGGAGCTTCAATATTTGTATCAAATAGCCCATGGAAAATACAATTCTTCTTTTGGGATTGACAGAGTTCTGTAGTGTCTCATTTTCATTCTGATGCCTCACTGCATATTGGGCAGCTGTGTTTTATAAGAGCACAAGTAATACTTAAGAACTTTGACTGGTATCAGACCAAAAAAAGAAATCATGTGGGCATCTTTATGTTAAAACCTTACTGTACTATTTCCCACTTTTCTTTTTGTGGTATGAAACAACCCTCAACAACCGCTGTGACAGCTCTGGTGAAGGTTTTTAAGGGCATGGTATAATTAGAATCAGCATTCCACATGGTCAACCAAGTGTTTTATGGAAATAGATAAATAGGCTTGAAATTAAAAGCTACAGTCAGCAATGTGTGTAATGACACATTGGAAACAAAGAACAGTCTTAACATGAGCATATACTTCCACAGTGTCCAATATATGGTATCATGCTACTGTGTGTGACTGCATGTGTCTGTGTATAGAGTATGAAAATATGAAAATGTACCTACATCACATCCTGTAAATGTGAAGCTCCTGAGCTTCAATTATTCAAGCTGAACGCCACCTCCCCACCCTCATGACCTATACACACTCATGTATGTAGTGTGCAACTTAATTCAGGCAAATGGAAAATGGCATTACTGTGCTCTGAGAAGCCTGCACATATTTGATAAAGTGTATGTGTGCATCTCATCACATGTTACATGTTGGATGAGAGTTTTAGGGGAAGCTGCTCCATTTTTCATGCCTTCCCGCATCCGTTAGAGCTCCAGGCTGTGAGGCCGATCCGGTGGCCGTTTATTATGAGGGCTCGTCCTGCAGACTGAATGTGACCAGCACACACAGCTTTGAGTGCACAGCGATAAGATGAAAACTGGAGTTAGTTTGCTGTATGAGCCAGCCGTTTTATTAGGTACAATTTTCAAGTCACTCAAACTGTCATGGCAGTTACCTTTGTATGTGGGAATATTTAAGTTTAAGTGTGATGAATAAGTTAATTTCAATATTCATGCAGAATGGAAAGGAAACAGCAATTGTTGGTTGTTCTCCGAAGGACTTTTCAGTGTACTGAGTGCGGACACCATGAGCAAGTCATCAGTCCTACCATCACAGAATGACAGACACCCATTCACACCTGCAGCCAATTTCAATTCACACATCAACTTAGCTTTTGCATGTCTTTTAACTGTGGGAGAAAACCCTCGCAGGCAAACCCAGTATCACGACAAAACGTGAAATAGACACGCTGGCCCACTACAGCAAAATTGTGAAATAGCTACACTCTGCGCTGTCTAAGCGGGAAAGTTACACATTTTCCTGTAGTGGACAAAAATTAAACCTACTGCAATCATACGGGCATGGGATTTACAGGAAAATGTAACTTATAGCTAAAACATGTGCTTGAGGTTAAGAGAAAGATCATGGTTGGGCTTATGAAACAAAAAACAACTCAACAAATATATTGCCACCTCCTTGACTCGAACCTCATGGTCCTGCATGTCAGTCTGTGACTAATGCATTGAATCCCCCCTCTTTTATTGCCTCTATTGCTGGACCTTGGTCGCATGACATTTATGTGCGTGTAAGTTTCACGTTTTCTAAACGTGTGTTTCACAGCTACACACCCAAAGTGTGGCTATTTCACATTTCGCTGTAGTGGACTGGCGTTTCTATTTCAAAACTCCACACAGAAAGGCCCCAGAGTCTACTTGCTGTGAGGCAACAGTGCTAACCACTGAACCAGTGTGCCTCCCCATTTACAATACAATTTATATATCTACAACTTGAACACAACATTCATGAGCATTACCAAATTATTATTTTGTTTCCCAGATCTAAGGTGTTCATTTTGGTGTTAAACAAAGCGAAACCAAAAATTTGCTTCTGCTTCAGTCGTTGTGAGTGGTATCAAGATGGTGGTGTGCAGCAGTGTTGCGGCATATCTGACTCTCAGTTATGGTGTTAAGAGTGTTGGGAGGTTTTCTCTATGTGAGTAAGTGAGCAGAAAACACAGCCAGCGCTGAGCCAAGAAGGGAGGCTCCAATCCAACCGAACCTTGTCATTACTAACAAGTTGCCAGCAGACTGCAGCTTGTGAGGACACAATGCCCTGCAGCAGCAGACTGGTGTGGCAGACCACAATGGCTCAAAGGCAAGAGGAAGTGGAGCGGGCCAGTCTGTTAGCCAAGGAACTATTTTGTTTTTCTCCGAGTGGGAACCTATTTACATTCCACCAAGTACTAATGCTAATATCCTGTTCCAGGAGCTTCGTGACAACATCCGTTTACTTCAAAACAAGCATTCAAAAGGCACTCTGTGCAGGCAAGGGATTTAAATCGCGCCAACCTGACAAACATTTTATCAAAGTTTAACCAGCACTTCCACGTGAGGAGCAAAAACGTGCACATAAACGGACGAGGGATATACAGACGTATCCCCTCTTAGGCCTGGACCACACTGCCTGCATGGCGTGTGCGTTACCTTTCAACTTGGTTGTGAATCCACACCGGCTGTGTGTCACCTGCGGTGCTGCAGCTGCGGGTCCTACCATCGAATCAATGACTTTCTCTTTGATAATGGCCATCAGTATAGTATTTCTGAGGTCCGACTTGAGATGAGTTGTAACCAAAAAGCAGTCACATGATTTTTGTACAAAGCGAGACACACAGGAGACACACCGTCACTCACAGCGAGAAAGAGCAGCGGGGAAAACCCTGCCCTTCACCTGGGGGAGTATCGTCATGATATAGTTAGAGCCTTTTTGCTATTATGATACAGTGCACATGTGATCACAGATCGTTTCCCTATTTCCTTTGTTTTAGCTGGGAACCACGTAAACATGTGAAACATAGACATTGGTTCTATTTTATAAATGACGCAACGCTCATGCAAAGCGTTGAGACACGAGAGGCGTGTATCTCAGCGGGCATTAGAATTGGAAGCCCAGATGAAATGACGCAACACAGAAACAGGTAATGCACACACCACGCAGGCAGGTGTGTTCCAGGCCTTAGCCTCTCTGACCGCATCCTCATGCTGGTCCAAGCATACCACATCATGTCTGAACCTCTTACCATCTCTAAAGGTGTGCCTCAAGGCTCCATCTTAGGCCCTATTTTGTTCTCCATTTATATTAACGATGTAGCCAAAGCTGCAGGAAATTCCAGGATTCATCTGTATGCTGATGATACCATCTTATATTCAGCTGGTCATTCACTCCACTCTGCTGTATCCACTCTTCAACTAAGCCTCACCTCCATCCAACAGTCTTTCCACAACCTCCATCTGCTCCTCAACTCCAAAAAAACCAAATGTATGCTGTTTGACCGGAAAAACCTCATCATCCCCAGCCCCCCCAACATCTACAGTGCTGATGGCTCAGAGCTGGAGTTTGTCAGCTCCTACAAATACCTTGGCTTCTGGCTGGACTCATCTCTCTCATTTAATATACATATCAATAACCTTCTAGCTAAAGTCAAAGCTAGACTGGGTTTCCTGTATCGAAACAAGGCCTCCTTCACACACTCTGCCAAACTCACCCTTGTGAAAATGACCATCCTTCCTCTATTTGACTACGGCGATATAATTTATAAAATGGCATCTAAGACCACCCTCAGAAAACTGGACACACTCCACCACTCAGCAATCCGTTTTGCCACAGGTGCCCCCTTCACCACCCACCACTGTGATCTCTACAGACTGGTGGACTGGCCCTCCCTTCACACCAGGCGGCTACAACACTGGCTGCTCGTGGTCTACAAATCCCTTTTGGGAATGACCCCTTGCTACCTCTCAAATCTTCTGCACATCTCGGACAGCAATCGCCATTTAAGATCAAGTGACTTCATGAGGCTCATCGTTCCAAAAGTCCGTACTGTGTTTGGTCATAACGCCTTTCATTTTGCCTCTGCAAACGACTGGAACTCACTTCAAAACACACTCAAACTAACAGCTCTCACCTCTCTCAACATGTTCAAACTAAAGCTGCAACAAATCATAGTTGACTGCTGTACCTGCTGACCAGCCCTTGCTTTTCTCTCTCTCTCTCTCTCTCTCTCTCTCTCTCTCTCTCTCTCTCTCTTTCTCTCATTTTTATAAAGAAAATCCAGTAATCTGCCTTTCTCATTTTATTTATTTATTTTTTATTAATTGTATTGTTTATTTTGGTACATAGTGTTTATTCATTTACCCATGTTGTCTTTAGCCTTTTCCTCATGTGTTTGTCATACTGTTTTGTATCTGTGCTGTTTGTGTCACTGTGTGGATTGTGCTGACAGGTCATCATTGTAAATGAGAATTGGTTCTCAATTGATTTTACCTGGTTAAATAAAGGTCATATATATACCACACTTTGCTGATGTCCAAAAAGCCAACAACAAAAACCATCACTGCGTGGCCCAATAACACTGCCGAGTGTTTTGAATGTACTGACCGTCAGAAGCTCAGAGATGTGTCGAGGAGTATGTATCATCCACATTAGTTGTGTGGATCATGTTACCATCATCGGAACAATTACCATTCACTCCAACCGGAAACCCTGGCTAATAGCATAAGTCCTCTATCTGAAAATCAGTATGTACAGCAATGGTAACACATCTGCATTCAGAGCAGCAAAGAGAAACCTCACTGTGGGTAGAAAGAAGGCTAACGCTACTCTCAAAATTCAGGGTCACTTCATTAGTGGCCTCTTGAGCATGTGAAGGGGCATCAAGGGCTTTATGGACTGCTCAAAATCGAGTCAATTTTATTCACATAGCACATTTCAAATACCTCAAGTTTAACCCTCCTGTTGTCCTCGGGTCAAAATGACCCGCAGCTGTGTTCAACCAAGTTCTATTTTATTTCTATATTTTTATATTTTTTGGGATCATTGGTCATCATTCATTAAAGAAACCCTCACAGGGTCACCAATGATCCCAAAAAATATGAAAATAAAATAGAACTTGTTTGAACACATGTGCGGGTCATTTTGATCCAAGGACAACACGAGGGTTAACCTTTTAAGCCCTCGAGGCCCCCAAACACGGGGCCAGGAAGAAGACTTAGCAAACCTATTATTAAAATATGGACATATATACTGATATTTACACATCTGAACAAATCTCACAAGTCTTCCCTTTATTATTACAATTTATTTGTTTTATAATTGTTTATTGTGGTTGCAGAGATATGCTATTTATATTATGGGTATGCAGTTTTCAAGCAGAGGCCTAAAAAATAGGTGTGTTTTTAAAAGGTTAAGTGCTGCCAACACCAGAAGAGATGCAGAAAGTCCAAGGAACTCTCTTCCTGTTGCTTCCTCTTCCTTTTATGCTTTTTTTGAGGATTCCAAATACTATGGCTCCAGGTTCACCCAATCACCAGGTGAGCTGCTCCTCAGTGTGATCACAGTAAACGCTGGTACATAAAGTTAACCCCCACATGGCTGCAGGCTCAGACAGCATCTCAGCCTGCTCCTTAGGGACTCCGCACACCAACTGTCAGAGCTGCTGATGGACAGGATGATGATGATGATGATGATGAAGTGCTTTACACATATGAAGAATGTCATCAACGTTACAGTTGACCAACACTAGAAACCTCTTAACTGCAGTTGCCATCTCATCTGTGGTTCACAGTTCACCTGGCCCTCACTCACTGGGAAAGGGCTCTTGTGTTAGACTGCTCTTCTTGGACTTCAGCTCTGCCTTTAACACCTTAATCTCACAAAGCATGATCAGCAAATGTTCTCTTTTCTGGAGTTTTTGGCCTGTTTCTTGTGTGCAAAAGGTTTGTTTGATTTCTGTGATGCTGTTGCTTTCTTTAAAGGTGCGATATGTATTAGTTTTCATGTCAGACATTAAAAAATGAACTGAAATTTTCCACAGATTGTGAGGAAATAGCAGTGCTGACGTTAGATGTCAAAGATGTGTACTGTATTGTGTTGCACAGTTGCTAACCAGTTAGCCCCAGATAGTTCCGTATTGAGAGATTGCAACTCTTAATTATTTTCATTTTGGATTAGTGAAGTTTCACATCAAATTTAATGAAATTTCAACTTCTGCCGTCAAACTTCGCGCAGCTTTGTGAGATTGCTGTGTGGGATGGTGGAAGGTTTTAAAGGATGTAAAGTACAACATATGCTTGCTGGTGTTCATGTGGTTTATACATGACTGTACATCAGTATGTACTGTTTATACGCAGACATTTACATTTGAAAATATGTTTGGGTGCTTAATCTTTCAAAGCAAGTTACCTGCACTTACCTGCTGATCAACAACAAAGAGTTGTTCCTGAACAATCTGCCAAATTCAGAGAAAGACAACATAAATAACTTCATCAAGTACTTTCTTACACTGGGAATGAGTCTGAAAGTCACATTGACCTTCAACTTTTTTTAAGTCGGCTGATTCCTTCAGTTTCTGCTTTTTTACATTTCACTAAATGGGCAAAAATTTTTTTTAAATTAAAGCGGAAATTTTTTCCCCGACAGTTGCTATAACAAAGGTACATTTTTGTTTTCTCTTTCCAGTAATGAGGAGTTTCCCACTGATTCTAAATTTGGAATTATGGTTCTTAACCCTCGTGTTGTCCTCGGGTCAAAATGACCCGCAGATGTGTTCAACCAAGTTCTATTTTATTTTCATATTTTTTGGGATCATTGGTGACCCTGTGAGGGTTTCTTTAAAGAATGATGACCAATGATCCCAAAAAATATAAAAATATAGAAATAAAATAGAACTTGGTTGAACACAGCTGCGGGTCATTTTGACCCGAGGACAAACGGGAGGGTTAAAAGATACTGAATGTCTTTCCTTCTCTGTTAACCAACTCAGTGAAAGGGTAATGCAGCTCTGCAGGATTATTCATAGCCAGCAGGCACATACTGACAAATTTAAATCTGAGAGCACAAATAAAACTGGACGCTTAAAGAAGCTTAATCCATCCAAGTGTTCAGAAGATCTGAAAAAGAATTAGGTATATCACACCTTGTCAAATGGTTGCGCTTCATTGCTCTTCATTTGCCCCTCCCCTCAATCTCCTCTCTATGCCCAAATAGTGATAGAAATTTGGAACTGAAACATGAAACATTTGGTATTGAAACCTGTTACATTGAAAACTTAGTGTAAAAAAAATACAGACACAGAAAAAAGACAAACATGAGGAAAAATCAGAGGACTGACATTGAAAAGCACATCTAAATGGAAAAAAAGATATCAAAATAAAATAAGATAATGAGACTGTGAGATTAGAATTTTTTTAGTGACTTTTATTTTTCAGGGAAAATATTGTAAATGCCAATACTTTTTTCACAACTTTTTCTTTTTTTTTTTTTATGTCAAATTATGTCCAATTAGCAGTCATAAGAGGGTTGAGGACTGATGAGGGAATCATCATCTTACAGTTTGCTGTCTCACCCCTTCTGTTAAAATGCAATTGGTTTTCAAAGCCAAGTTTCTAACTTGGGAGTCATACGTGCACAATTCTGGAAAACTTGAACACCTTTGAAACCGTTGTGGCGATGGCTGGAGAAAAAGGGTGTCACAACTTCCACAAGCTGATGGATGCAAAAAATATTGTATTTCCCCAGAATCAGAACCAATTCTGTTTAAAAACTCCCACGAGATGCTATCAGCCCAAGCAAAGTAAGAGCTGTGTTGCAGTAACTTTGAGCATGTGACGGATTAGCAGTTAGGTTGAACTGGGTTTGGTCGGGGTTCCTTTATGAGAAGCTACGGGCTCTGATAACACACACACACACACACACACACACACACACACACACACACACACACACACACACACACACACACACACACACACACACACACACACACACACACACACACACACACACACACACACACACACAAGCACACAGACATGTTATTTGAACATATTGGTGGTGGTGAGGGTTTAACCTACCTGATAAAGGTGCCGGGTCACCAAGGACCTGAGGTATGTCAGTGCATTGAACCATTGCAGAAAATGTAATTAAAAGCCTCAAACAAACGTAAACAGTGTGGTAAACATGATGGGAAAATGCCATTTCTGCTTCTTTCATGTGTTTCTGTTTGATCATTGCTCCACATAGATGTGATGCTTTTATCTGCTGCCATTTTTAGTCTCTTTAGTAGAGTGGAAGCTTCATCTTTTAAAAGAGCTCGACTCAGGTTTTTCTGTGTGCAGATAATACAAAAAAAAAAAAAGCCCTCCAAAGCAGGCATGGGGATGTGTATTATGGTGTGTTAACTATTCTTGTGAAATGACCCAATTTTTTTTATTTGATTTAAAATCAATTTAACATCAAACGGGAGTTGCCGTAACAACCAGATTCTGACTGTCAGCATCATTCACATCAACAATGTGATTAATGGACGATGGGCAACAGTCGCCCCAATTTTTTGCTAAATAATATGTTGGTGTTTGAAACAGCAGTATGATGCTCAAACCAGCCAAAGTTTGAATAAAGTAAGGCAATGAAACAGGGCATTGAAGAAATCAGCTCAAACACTGAGATTTTCTTTTCTCGTGAGGACAGAGTCAGTGGGCGGGGCTTAATCTTTGGGCATTGCAGAGACTGTGTTTTAATGAGAGCTGACAGGATGGAAATTGGCTTTTAAAGGATCTGGCAGAGGGGCTGATTCTTTTCATTTAGGTGTCAGATGAGCGATCAGTGGCTGCAGCTGTTCGCTTTCACAAAAATGCTGATGGGAAAAACGCATCACAGTGATGTCATACTGTGCCAGGGCCGCTAACCAAAGACACGTCTGTTCAATCTTTCATTTTCTGTAAAATTCCATTGGAGGGGTTAATTTACTCTGAAATATTCATCTGGACTTGGGATTTAGATGCTCCTGACCCACCAAGGTGATGTCTGATGTTGGCCAAGATCACCATCTTAATTTAGTGTGCTAGCATGCTAACATTTGCTAAATAGCCACAAATATTAAGTAGCCTACACCTGAGGCAGATAGGAATGTCAATAGATATCCCGGTATGTAATTATGAACCATGTGCTGTACAACCTATTGGTTATCGGCCCAACAACAATTAGCCTCCAGGGACTTTTTGCAGGTTGTTGTTTAGACCAGCAACTTGCAAGTGCACCAATATTAAGAGTTAAGTGACAGCATCCACAACACAATTAACCAGTTTACACTTAAATGTTTAAAACCATTACAACAATGCAAATAATAGCATCATTGACATCAGATGTTTAATCGTGACCAATCACACTAAAATGTGATTGATCAATGACACTCAGACTACAAACAGACTACAAACCAAAACCAGAATGCTTCCAGTACCAACATCTAGGTTCTGTTGCCAACAGATTCTGCATTACACAGATATGTCTTTATAGAGATTAGGTTCTTGACAATTAAGGACCCGCTGACAGAAAGATGTTAGTATTCATACAATTATGCCAGTAGAATGGCTAAAAATTCTTAAAACTATATCTTGGGTCTAAATTCTGACTTGATGAGAAAATACAGTGTGATCATATTTCCGTCTGTCAGCTCTGCTCAGTGTTCTCATCATCATTATTTTAGAATAAGAGTCTTCATTTAGTTTTTCTTTGAACTGAGTGACTTGTAGTGTTTTCCAGATTCCCACACTTTAATTCTAAGAAACACTGCTGGAATATTAAAAGCGAGGAGTTGGAGGAGAGCATTAAAACACACACACACACACACACACACACACACACACACACACACACACACACACACACACACACACACACACACACACACACACACACACACACACACACACACACACACACACTCTTACAACACAGGTCACATTTTAACGGCATCATGTCAGGGAGGCTGGCAGGGTTTAATAGAGCTCTGTTGAGCTTCGCCAGGTCTGGTTTAACATTACACACACATATCAGGACAGTGTGGCTCCAGATGAAAACAGCTGGAATGTGTTTGTGGTTAGAAGTATTTAACGGATAACTCTGGTTTATATCGTGAGTTCATCCTGTCCTGGAAATTTGTGTAATCGTGTATGCTCGGTTAACACAAACACATACATGAATTCATTATTAATTGACATTTACTCTCTAAAAGAACTGTGATTTATTCTAAATGTCCACCAGTAGACGTGGACAATGATCCCTAATGGACTTCGCTAATACGTCGGCTCTGGAACATTTACGCACTTTCCTGACCATCGCTGTGGCACAGGTAGCAGTGGTGACATGGTTGATTGTTATTAGGTTTTAATTACCACTAATCATAATGGCTTTACCCGTTTCAGCTGCAGTGATTGACTTACATAAATGTACTACAAGTACTGCACAGTAAAAGCACTCAAAGTATGCAAGATCTTACTCACGTAAAAGTGCGTATAATCAGGAAAGTATCCGAAGCAAAAGTACAAAACTAAGTCATTGTTTAGGTGATGTTTTTTAAATATTTTGTATGAACTGGAACTACATATTATTTTAAAATTATTGTTAGAGATTAATCCTTTGATTATTTATACATATTTACTGAGATTACTGATCAACTGAACAGAGCCAAAGTGACAACTTCTTCACGCTTGTTTTGTCCAACCAACACTCCAAAACCTCAAAATGATTAACAATACAGTTATTTCAAATATTTAAAAGGAAAGGCAGCAAATATTCTCAGCACTTGAGAAGCTGGGACCATGAAACTTATCGGAAATGAATACATTTTGTGAAATCATTGAAACTTTTTGTATGCAAAAATCTTAATTTGCAAACAAAAAAAAAGTAAATAGAAGCTATAGATAAATGTGACAGCGAAAACAATATGATAACTACCTCTGAAATGTGGTGGAGTATAAAGTGGCAGGAAATTAAAACACTCAAGTAAAGAACCAGGACCTCAGGTTTGGCTATATAACGTGTAAATGAGTTAGTCTACTTCCCATTGACTTGCATCTTCTCTCCCTGGCAACCATGTACTTAGTGTTGGTTTCAGTTCATTTGGGTCAGGCTTTTTCCAAGTCTGACACATTATTCATCTTACCTCACCTACCTTCATGAGCTGTGTGTCACAGCCGCTGCTGCTGCAACTGCTGACTGTGTTGGAGACATCAACAGGTCACACCATTGACTTAACCTGCAATACCACCGGGTGTTGCTAGAGGTTGACTCCAAAAAGCCTCCAGCTCCATAGATTCCCATTCAACTAGTCTCATAAACTTCTCAGTCAATACAATTTCTCTGCAAGTTATCTCGGTTTTTTAGCTAAAGTCGCTCCTTCTTATTAGTTTTCTGGCGATCCATCTGAAAATAATCCTTCATTGATAGCAAAATTGAGGGGGGGGTGATTGACAGGCCTGTGGTGCAGTCAGGTTACGTTATCGGTGGGCGGGACATAGATTCAAATCTCCCGCTCGCTCCCCTCCAGTTCGTCCAAATATGGTCACTACCGGCTCCAAACCACCTGGGACGAGCAATATGGCACCGGCCAAATTACAAACTTGCAGCTTCATAACGACCCTTCACAAACCATTGAGTGACGTCACAGTTGTTTGTCTCTTGGGTCACATATAATAGTTAATTTCCTGTTGTTTTCATAACAATGGCATGCTCCTGTTCTCACGTTGAACTCTCCAGGGCCATCCTGATGTAGAGCCCCTTATGTTTTTTCTCTGAACCATTCTTAATGTCAACCCAATGATTATTATGATCAATCTTACTTTTATAAAGACACACTAGCATTATGATGAATTGTGTTATCTTTCAAAGGAAGTGTGGTGAAGTGTGCTCCCAAAGCACATCTGTGGAAGTCCACAGAGAGTGGACTGGAGGCCTCTTGTGGACTTGATGAATTGCAGATTTGGATGGCCACGGGCACTCACAGACCACCCAGGAATGTTGCCCCTGAAATTCTCAAGTCTGCAGGCACAGCAAATTCTATGCATCAGCATTCAGCTCCTGTGTGAGATAAAAGACAAGATTCACTGACTAAATGTTGACAGTATCTTTCAGCTGGAGATACAAATGAAAACTGACCAGCGACGCCTTGCTGTCAGCTCTCACTGATCCTGATTTTAATAAACAGGTATTATTGAGAAGCAGGTTTCTGATGATTTCCTGTTCTGTGTATGAAAGTGGGCTAATACTGCTGAGGAGGAGAAGTAGGCCAGAATATAAAGTTAATAAATAAAAGAGGATAATGTAAGAGCAGTGAAGCCTCAGAGAGCTCAGCCTACATTCTGCTCAGTATTTTTAGTTCATCTGAAGCCTGAAAACGGATGCATTCACTCAGTGGATTCAACACAGAGATGTGTGAAGGCTTCGCTTTGACATAAAGACAGCCGAGGGTTGTAACACTTGTCAGTCTGATGTCTGGAGGAGCGAACTGTGGTTATAAATCCTCTCTATACAAACGCATACAAGTGTAATTTATTGTGTACATTCAAAGCAAACCACTTCTACACTGGAAAAAAAACATAATTACTGTAATTATTGTTTGTGCTATCTGTGTAATCTGAAGGTCAGATCTTGATTATATAGCTGAAAGATCAAATCATTATCTTGTAATGAATCTCCTCATTATCTGGAGATATTGAACTACCACTGAGATCACATCTTCATTATATCATTATCTCAAAACATCATCTCAAGATTAAATCTTAATTATCTGATTGCGGGTTAATTTTCCTTTTTTTTAGGTTTGCTTTGTTACAGTTTGTTTTGGGCTTTTTCAGAGGTGCTAACGGGTGTGTAATGGATCATGTCATTTTTCTGGACACTCCCTTCTCCAATGACAATTTTGTCTTTCTAATCATTTTCCTTTTCTAACAATGTCCTCCCCTTTACATTATACTGTCTTTGTCTTTGTTGTTTTCCATGTGTAAATAACTTTGTCACACTGGTTTTGAAAGACACCATATAAATCAACACTTCAACTGAAATCATCTGAGATTTTACTGACACCTGAATTTATATTTCCTGTCAGAGCTGGGTTATGGGTCTATTAAAAACGAGCGCCTAAGATGTGTCGTGTGTCTATGTTGGAAATCAAATGTGGTAATCGTTGATCCAAACAGCCACACTGGAAGGGAGAGTAAAAAGCATAGAGAGGAACACAATATTGTTTAAAAATGGGAATAACAACGCCCATTTTCAGACAATCTGTCTGCCATGACGTTAGTATGTTTCACTTGGTTGTACACGAGAAAATCAACATGAGTAACAAATGAAAAAGAGAGCAAGAGGGAGACTCCTTTTTCACTTAACAGCTGGGGAATCACAACGTGTGTTGGTGTGGAAATCAGGTAGTTTTGAAAAGATCATCTTCACCATGTCTTGACAGATTATAAAGCCTGCCTGGTTTAACATTTTGAGGTCTTTGTGTCATATTAGGTGACACTTCAGCTTCTTTCAACCACATTCATTCCTGAAGATGCTAATTACAAACACTGACATTTAGACGACTTGCACTACTTGAATTTCATGAACAATTGACTCCTTTCTGCCCTTTAACTTCATGCAACACTTCATTTGTTCAAATCAACTTTTGTATTTCCACTGTGAGAAGCAGAGTACACAGTGTTAACAGGCTAAATTTGGTTTCTTTCAACCTGGCGTATTTTCCATCAGCGTGGATCTACGGATCATGAAACTTTGGACTCTCCACCATCGTTGCAAGGATTTGGGGAAAAGAGGAGTCACACATAACTGTATTTCGGATCAAGAGGCATGAGCGCCGTGCAGCTTTACGAAAATGTGATTTGTTTTCCATTTATACATATTAGCTGCCTGGAACAGCAATTTTGCTAATTCCATTAGAGATCTTCATTGCTATTTTGATCAATGGTTGATCTAATCTGCATTTTGATCTGCACATGCTGGTTTATTTCCAATATGTTGGAAATTAAATTAACTAAAATCAAGTACATAAAGAATATAAAATTGTAACCTTACCTCTTTACTCTTGCCACTAAATATACATTTCCGATTCGTTCTCCCCTCTTGCCATGATCTTGAAACAATAGTTGTTGTTTGTAGGTTTTTGGTTCCATATAAAACTACTCAGTCTGTCGTCAGAAGAAAACCTTTCAAATGAAAGACCATTAAACTCGTGTTTTTTGTTTAATGAAAAACATGGTTCCATAAAGGCAGAGCATCAAAACAGAAACGGTGAATTAATCTCCTTCAGCAGATGGAGACTGAGACGAGATGATAAGGCAATGACGTACAGAAACATGGCATTCTGGGATTTGGTGTGCATTACCCTATCGCAGTTGAAGGAAAACTCATTACCACTCTCTTGTAAAAAGGGTTTCTAAGTTGCAATGAAAATGACTTCATTAGTGATAATAAATCATTAACCAATACTAGATCCGTTTTAGGCTATTAATAAAATCAACTTTTGTCTTGTCAAATTGTGAAAAATCCCTTTGACTGGTTTGTGTCCTCCGACATGACACTTGCTTTAATGAACTTGACATTTCAAGCTGTAGATTTGATGGCTTGTTGTACAAAACATTATTATTGCAACCCAATATCATGGCAAAGTGTAAAATAAACACTCCGGTCCACTACAGCAAAACAGGACATAGCCACGCTTTAACCTGTTTAGGCGTGCCAATTACACGTTTTGAAAGCGTGAAACTGACACCAAAGTAAATGCCATGTGATGTGTGATCATGTGACTGCAACAGAGGCAACCAAATATTTTTTTTGGGCGGTATTAGGAGGGAGGAGGGAGGCTTGGTGGCATTTGTCACCGACTGCTATGCGGGAAAATAATCCAGTGGGTGATAAACTTTTTGTAGAGTTGTTTTTTGTTTCCTAACCCAAACACTTTTTTTTTGCCTAACCCCAACCATGTTTTCTTTCCTAACCCCAACCATTTGCTTATTTAGTAACCCCAACCACGTGTTTTAGCATTAAGTTTAATTTTCCTGTAAGTCACATAGTTCTACACCTGCAGTAGGTTTAATTTTCGTCCACTACAGGAAAGCGTGTAACTGTCACACCTAGTCAGGCCAAAGCGTGACCATTGCACGTTTTGCCGTGATACCAGGTTGATTGTTGACATACTAATATTTGTAACTGTAGATATAACCACTCCAACAGATGTTTCACTAACTAGGAGAAGGTTTAGGTATTAATAGTCAATAACTTTTGTAGATGAATCAATAATCATTACTTAGTTAAAACTTGTAAATTATTTAAGAGGACTTATCAGAGAGTGGTATCAAATTCTCCTCCTCCGTCCCTGCTGAGAAACAGTACGACTGTCAGAAAACATAAGCGAGCTTTGAACAGCACTGGTGTTCAAAGATGATGAGCAACATAAGAGTTAAATAAGGTTTTCTACAAAGATACAACATATAAAATTGTTAAATATAGAACTTTAAACTTGAAAATACATGTTATGTATTAGCCCCCCCCCCCCCCCTCCTACCGCCCCCCACACAGAAATGGCAGCTTGGCAACTGGTGTGAAAAATGGGTGCTTGTTGTTTCGGTATGCTTGTTTCATGCTGACTGCATTTAGTTCAAATGTGGCACTGAAAAATGTTGAATCTGATGTAATGCATAATGTAATCTGGTGGAGAGGAGACAGAAATCCTTTCGAAATCTGCAGTTTTTATGATAAAGAGTAAAAACTCTGCATACTGATATAGTCATTATTACTATTATTATGGTATTTTTTTTAAATATTTTATTGATTTTTCACACTAACATTGTATTTTGAAAAGTAGTGTGAGTGGAAGTGTCACCTGTCCACTGGGAGGAACAAAAATATTTGGATTACCTAAAACATCTGATCCTATGTATGTCTTTATCAAATCAGGTGGTTGGTTAATATTGCGGCTGTTTTCTTCATGCATCATCATCATCATCAGTGTCTTGTTCATTGGCGTTCAAGTAATATGTAGAGCTGAATATATATACAAAACAAAAACTGACCATTTTAAGTTTAAATGGACCCCAAATGGCCCAAAAGAGATTTAACATTACATTTTATGATACATTTTGTTGGAAGTAAATAAACTGCTTGTGTAACTGTAGAAACTCTTACATACAGTCACTTTCTGTACAAGTGTATTTCCCTTTTACCTGCCCTCATTTTTAAAGTGTGTCTTTAAGTGGCCTCTAAAAGTGCACAGAGATTTATGTTTTTGTCATAAAAATGCCAGAAAGGATTTTCTGTTACCTTCTCCACCAAACAGATGTTCAGCAAACAAGCCGAACTGTCCCAACAGAAACATCAACAGTTTCATATCTCCTCTTTCAGATACATGTTTTATCATTAACTCATATGCAATTTTATTTTAAGTCACTTACTGTATAATATTACAATGTGTTCAATTTTTTTTTTTACAAGGATATGATGGTGTGTGTGTGTGTGGGTAGGGCATTCTGAAAGTCTCCACCCCTCTAAAAGTGTCTCATCGACGGCTCTGTTCATCTTTGGTCTGTAAAAACAAAACAGAGTTTTGTGCCAAACAAAAGAAATCCACCCAGCAGCGCGCCGTAATCCATTCCTTAAATGTCCTGGATAATATAACAGAGTCACTCTCTTCTAAGAAAGGAAAACTTTAGGCAGCAGTTTCCACAGTTCACCTAAGCATGAAGCACAAAGTGCCAGCGCCTCGCCCTGCGGCTCTGACGGCGGCTGATGATTGGTCGTCAGCCGCTGCTGCGGCAACAGATGGTCCGCTTAGTGATGATGGGCGATGGACGATGGGAACCAGTCTTTCTCTGGGGAGCGTCTATCCTCAGCGCCGCTGTCAGGAGACCTGGAGGACAGATATAAAACGCATTAGGAGAAAATCCCTCACAAACAGTCAGTGTCTGCTGGTCTGAGAGGACAAAGACAGCTGTCAAGAAGATATTCAGATACTGTATTTTCAGAATGTAATCAAACCCTTTCACTTTTTTCACACTTTGTTTTATTTTAAATTTAATATTAAACCAAGACAAAGTGAAAATGCGGTTTTAAACTAAATGTAACAAGTCAGAACCTGAAATCATTCATTTAGTTTTCAGAGGCATCTCTGTGGTTGTTAACTCTTTTTCAGCTTCTGTTTTGCCCAAAAGTTTCCACCATTGTCATATTTATAGTTCCATTCATCATAACTAGAAGTTAGAATACACTTCTTCTGTCTCTCCTGTTGGACAGACTTTATGCTACAGTGACTCACTGTACCATCCTGTGGTCCAAAGTGGTATTACAATACAGGTGCTATTTTGGTAAGCATGCTAACTTTGGTCCAATACTGAGACATCTGTGACAAAATGTCTACACTGCTATTTATACACATACTGGGGATAGGTTTAGTGCATTTTTAAGGTTTTACATTATAAACATCTTACAGATTTCCCCTTTAAGGCTCACCTAAGAGGATACGACTGGTTGATCCATTTATTGAAGGTGAATTCCCATCAATCTACACTCAACAATCTACACATCCTGTTTCTGTTGTTATGCTAATGACTGGACCTTGCCAGCCAGTAGTTTAGACAGACACACACTTGTGTATGTAGGCTCTCATTATTCATACTGCATGTTAGGGGGGGGAAAAAACAAGCCATAAAATCCAAGGAACTCTTTGTAGACCTTTACAATAAAATTAAATAATGCAGTCTTACATACAATAATCTGCATCAGATCATTATGCACCACCAAGTGGCTAATATAAACAACAAACGAAAAGTATACATATTAAATGACTCTGAGATTTCTGATTTAAAAACTGTTCAGCTCCGTCCAGCTGGTGTGTGCGAGCGTCAAGGTTCGAGCAACTCTGCTGTGCTTCATTAAAGAAACGAGCCACACATAGACATAGACCGCCGAATTAAAACCCACACAGTCCTCCATCCAATTAAAACAGATGCTCTGGAATCCAAACTGAACGCGGAGTCACTGACAGCATGGGAAATTTATACAACCACACACGTTGGAGACACAAAGGGAGAAAGTAACAAGAGTAAATGAGGATCTGAAATATTGCCACTACAGAGACTGTAAATGTTCAAGCACAAAGGCCTGCAAAGTTTAAAAGAGCGTTTTAGTCACTTTTAAAAACAAGCTTTTCTGACTAAATAAGTTAAAAAAAAATGTTTTGACCCTTATATTCATACCTTGCATTGCTAAAGAACCAGGACTATATCACACACCTTCTAATTAATTACTTTCATTGTCAATTACACACTCTATTCACTGTTATTCCTCCAACTACTTCCCTTTATTAATTTTCTTCTGGTGTCACAAAGTAAAACATCATGAAAAGGATTGTTACCTCCACCAAGAAGGTTACATTTTAGATGCAGTTTGTTTGTTTGATTTTTAGCAGTATAATGGAAAAAACAACCAGTTGGAGTTTGGTGATACAAAGGAAGTAACATAATAGGTGATACAAAAACTGGCAAAAGGGTTGACAAAAATGAACGAGATAAGGCAGCTGCAATCAATGACATGTATTCACAGCATAAAAGTAAACAACAACAAAAACCAACTACCTGGGAAGCAATGACGTCAGGGTCTCTAAGGCCAAAACAATGAACAAAACCCCCCATTCTGACTTGAAAAGAAAAGTTCAGCTGGCCTATGTAAATAAACAGAAAAACAATCCTGAGCTCTACCTAGCCACAAAACAGGAGAAAACAGGAAGTACTAAAATAATTGGCAGAGAACCCCTGTAACAAGTTCACCAAAAACAACAGTTCTGTTGTCGATGCACCAGGTACGGCAGCAGCAGCAGCGTGCCAGGAGAAAATCAGAAGAGAAAGAGCATCACAGGATCTGGGGTTGATATGCAGCTCCACTGATGAACTGAGGACTCTCAGATGTGGGTGTTTCAGCAGGAAGGGGTGTGGCATACCTGAAACACAAACACCCAGCTCTCTTCTAACAAGAGGCATAATTAAGTCAGGGGGCATAACAGTAACACATGGGTCATAGAAGAACTCATTTTGGAGTGAATCCGAATCACAGGGTGGATTATTTTGAACTGTCATTAAATTGCAACAGGACAACTGCCCCTACTAAATGTCATACACATGTATGACAGAAACACAAAGAGCGCTGGTGAAAATTGAATGGATTTTTTTGGACTGTTCGCTGGCCCACTGAGGCAGCAGCCAACCGGATTTGTCTCAGTATGCATTACAGCTGGTACACTGCTGTGGAGCATTTGGGGTTTTGTTGGGGGAATTGAAACCGGTACAATTCATGATTGCATCCCTTTTACACTGAATAAATATAGACCTGATCACAAAGAAGCCTGTTTTTGTTAGCTTCCTGTCATAGAAACGTCACGCCGCAGCACCTGGGACAAAAGTTCAAACAATGGCTGTACAACATTCGTCCAATTAGTGGTCCCAAGAGAAGAGACTCTCATATACAGTAAGTGATTGTATGTGTGCCTGTTGTTGTTCAGCTGCTGTGGCCACAGCTGAAGAAAAGGAAGGAGGTGCAACAACTTCTAAAAGCAGAGGGACGCTTTATACATTTTTTGTTTGTCCCGAATCAGAATCACTTCTAAACTCCCTCGAAAGTACTGGAAATCCTCAGTCGTACATCCACATGGAGCCATACACACTGGAATAACCATATCACAGTAACCACGAGTGTGTAACTGATTAGTTATTACTGTGCTGACTTATTTGGGCTAGAACATGAAATAAATCAGTTGACATTAAGAAATATTCGTGAATTTCAAAAACACCCATTTCTGACTTCCAGATATGATTGTAAATTTCTAAAAAGACAAAATGAATCTTTGTTATCGTTAGTTATACACCGTGGAACGGTTATAAATATGGTTCTAATGTATGGTTTAATCTGTTAGTGTTATCTAAGACTGAGGTATGAGAAACACCTGAAGAAGACAATTCTTGATAAACGTTTGGTAATGATTGTATGTGTGAGGTACGTTAAATTGTATGACAAACAACCCGTGATTTTAAGGGTAATTTGCCAAATAAATCTCAGTCATTGCCTAAAACAGTTGGGCACCGAAGCTTTTGTAAAACGTTTGGGAGAAAAAGATGCCTTTGTTGGGCAATATATTTCACGGGAAATTATTCCACATTCATTGTTTGTGAGTGTTTGTGGCAGCAAGATGTTGTATTTGGGACTGATTTCAAATAAACTACAAAGTGTGTGTTCATGGTGCAGTGCATCAGTGTGGCTCACTGGTTTCGATCTGTTTATGGAATTGTTGACAATAAGGAAGATAGAGATGATCACTAGAATTACTGAGTGAGCACTCAACAGTCAAGAATACAGTGTGAATACAGTCTGCTAACTCGACCAGTGTCAGCCAATAACCAGGTCCTTCACTGTGATTGGACGGCTGGTAACAGTGACGAGCGCGATGATAACCTGTTAACCTTCGCTGACAGGAAAAAAGTCACTGAATGTTCAGCGCACAAAATAAACGATCAGCACCTTGACATGCTGATGGAGTTCATTACAAAATCTTTATAAATATGCTGTACTCAGGAAAAAACACTTTGGTGGACAAGGGAGGTAGTTGCAGCGGTCGTCAGGTATGGGTGCATGCTGATTGGTTAAAATGAACCTGAGGTCAACGCCCAGTGGGATGGAATAACTGCAAACGATTCCCTATGGAGGGGGGCCTGACCCATATTCACAAAATTGTGAAATTAGGACTGGTCCACACCAGGACAGTGTCATACATTAACAGCAGAGGATGTTTAATTTACTCTTCTGCTGAACTGCTTTTGATGCTTAACTGCGCCTCAGTTTGATATTAACTCCACTCTACGTATAGAGTAAATATCTCACATTATGGACATGTCCTCCTGAAGGCTCTGGGATTAAAAACACAAAACTTGGGGACACTTCATTTTTGTCTCCGCTGTGGGGAAGAAGCCTTCCTGTAATTGCTCCAGGTGAAGACTCACTAGAAGAAGACGAAGCAGCAACAGTGGTGGCACCTCTGAGCCGCTCACCTCTGAATTATTCATGTCCGTCCTGTCTGACTGCAGCTGGAATCCTAAAAGAGCCGGAGGAGTCAGACAAGGACGAGCTGGATTACACTGAGGACCATACATCACACTGAAACAGCATCAACACACAGACCGTCCCTAAACTCTCCACTCATAGCTGATTAAACATGGAGGTGAGAGTGTTTGAAACTTTTCAGATCTGTGTCAGAGCGAACGTGAAACATCTTTACAGGAAGAAGAGCCAACACTGAACACTCTCGCTGCGTATCAAAAATCCAACCCTTCATGATTGCAGGAACAGTGAACCAGTACATGGGGAACTGAAAGATAATGAGGTCTGCCTCGGTGAGTTTACGTTGCTCTTCAGTGATGTCAGCAGACAGTTTCCCTTCCTCCCATGCCAGTTTGGTCTGTTTGCATTTTCATGATGGACATGAGTAGAGAGCAGTTCAACAGGACGGGTTTTGGTTGATGTTTGCGGGGTTGGGTACCTTGAATTCTTCATCTGGGTCAGACTGTCAATGCTGAGTCCTGCTGCAATATTCTGACCCGTCTGAGGGAAAACATTCAGTACCAAACAACCCAAACTGCTCCACGCACATCACAGTGGTGTGTTCTGCTTGTGTGAGCATATTAATAGTGTGTTCAAACCAAACGCCAAGCAAGCTTCTTCCGCAGAACAATTACATACAAAGTTAATTTAAAGATGCGAATGTCTGCGAATTCCCACCGGGCGACGTGATTGGACGCAAATTTGCATCCGCTCGAGTTGACAATATTTAACTTGACCGGCCGCAGTCGCGCGAATAAGGCAAGGCGAAAAATTGTGTCTGAACACACAGGAAGAACTTGTTTGTTTTTTGTACATCAGACACATAATACGACCAGTAAAGGCACAGTTTCAGATGTCCAAATGGCCATACAAAGGCACGCCATTTTATAACTTTACATGTTACATGTTATCGCAGTGAGACATTTTCTTCAGTGTCAAAAGTAATTCAGTGATGGCTGTCTGTTTCAATAGTTATAGAACAGATAGAGACTCCTAGCAGCTAAAGCAGCATGACTTATCCTGCATGGTGCAGATTCAATGACGTGTAAAGAGATGTGGTGTTTTACATGTCTTTTTAATAGTTAAAAATCAACCATGGATCTGTCTATCCTCGCTCTAATATAAAGCTGCAAACAACCCATCACACAACACTCTGTAAAAACCATTACTCTCCATTCAAGGAGAATATCTTATGGTGTGAACACATGTACGCAGTCCTCAAATATAAAACAACAAACACTGTTTAAATTATAGTCAAGTAAAAAGTGTATTCCTTTAAGTCCTTTTCCTTCACTTCATGCCTTCAGACTACCTCCTGAAGTTCACAGGGAGCTTTTAGTAAAACTGACCCTGAGAGTTTCTACCTGCTCAGACAACAGGGTGAAAAACAAGCGGCTGTACTCTTTCATGTTTTAAAAAGTAAAACAACATACAGAGGATATTTAGTCTATGAATTTGCATTGTGCCTTGTTCACATTCGAAGTAAACAGCTGCCCTTCTCTCCAAGGAGAATTGGATTTCTGTCTGATTGAGCAGACTGTGATTCGCTCCTCTGTCATTTTCTCCCAGTGTGACTGAAAGTAGATGCAAAGTACCTCTGCAGGTCTTCAACCACACGGGAAGCTTCAGCATACCAACACTCAGGGAAACAGGTAAAGTCAGACTCTGCCGATGCAGCGGGCTGCAAATGAGTTCCGGTCTCCGCTGCGACTCTATCACACCTTTGCAATGGCAAATTACAGCCTTACTCCACAAGCTGTAATCATTGTGTTTAAATGTTAGAAATTAAATGTTGACCACTATCAGTTCCTCCATTTCTATTTAAAAAAAAAGCTGAACAGCAGTTTTAACCTCCTTGACTCCCCCAGGAATCACCTGTGGCTCAATGTTTACTGACTCTCTGAACTTCACTTTTAAAGGAGACTCACTGTATTATAAATTCTCCAGTGTTTGTTACATATTTAACTCGAATTACCTAATTTTTCCATTTTAAAGTTATTGAATGAGTACTGACTAAATTTGGAGATGGTTTTTCTGGTGGAAATAATAATTAACAAAAAAAAAAATAGCCCAGGGCTTTCGGCATCAAGAGGAGAAATAAGGAAATCAAATTTAAATGATCAGTTTTGATATTTTCAGTTTTTGGCAGACAGAAGATTGATACCCCTCTCATGTCTGTTTGTTACGCCAGATAGCTTAGTTTAGTGCCTTCTTGCCTTCTCCTACTGAAAAAGAGATTTCTATCTCTATTGGTGTTTTACCTTGTTAAATAAAGGCTCAATAAAAAAGACATAATATATCAAAAAGATCAGAATTGGGGAGAAACTAAATTTACTAACTAACAAATAACATTTCTCTTTAAATCCTGAATGTATTTTGGCAAAACAGTACAAACAGTATGAAATTCAAAATGACAGGACGTCATAGGGCGATCTTACCTTCGGCACGACTAAACTCAGCGATTGCAGCGTTAATTAGTGCCGCTGTGATGAGCCTGGTCATCTTCAAAGACTTCCTGTCTCCCGCTGTCGACTTCACACCAGCAGCTGCGGCCGCAGAGTTTAAACCTGCGCTCTGATTGGTTCTTGCTAAAGCCTGCCGGCCCAATGGGATCAATTACAGGAAGAGGACCAGAACTCAGCACCTGTCACGCATCGCTTTCTCCTTTCCCCAGTGGAAGAGTGGTTTTAATTCACAGCCAGGTGTTTAGGCTGATAACACAGCTCAGGATAAATACAGGAAACAATCAGAGATGCATTGAAAACACAGTAAACTGAGAAGGCGACAAAATGTGATTACAAACTGAAACACAGTAAGCATTAAGACTAGGTGGACGCAGTGGTTGACAAACCACTGGATTAAAAAGTGGAGACCACTCCTGTCCTGGTGTCAAGGATGGGCCACATCTATCATTAAAATATAATTTTGGGAAAGTTACAAAATTGATGTTTCAGAAAAAAAAAAAGGGGTGGTGTAAAATATTCCAGAGTAGCAAACAAATGGTTTTAATTTCTATTTTTGATAAAACTAACGTGTTATTATTGTACAAGTTTTCCCTTGTGATCTAGCAGCATGTTTGTTATCATCTTAAACTGGACAGTCTTGTCTTTCTAATTATATCAAGCAATCCACAAGCAATATGAGCAAAATGTCTGCTAAAGCTTAGCCGAAAATCTGACATGAAATGTTTGACAGCCACACGAACAATATTTATTTTTCCACCAAAAACAAATGTTAATTCAATCAAAATTCCTGGAAATCAGTGGCCTATACCTTCCTGTCATATTCCAGACTGGTGCTACTTCATGTTTTTGAAGGCGATTTATTGTATGGCCTTAGGTGGATTTTTAATATAACAGCATGTCCTTATCCAGAGTGAATCGTTTGGGAATAAGCTTGAAAATTGTTTTAAAGCTATCTCAATAAATGGCCATTGTGTGGTGCAATAGATTCAATGTAAATGATTATGTTAGGAAGTTAACTGTTTCTTTGTCCATATCACAATAAGAAATATAAAAAGTATATATAAAAAAGTATATTACACTATTTAGAAATAAAATAATTGTTGTCTTTTTAATGTATTGTGTTCAGAGAGCTATTAGCATGATGCAGATTTAACAGTTAAGAGCACAAAGCTATCCAGATGGCTAAAATGATGAAGCTGCCTGACACTGCCATCACTGAAATAGATTAAACATTGCTGAGCTACAATTTTTTTAGCAACAGATTTATTTCAGTTTCAGTTCGGAATTTTTGGAAAAGTTTAAATTGCATTAATGTTTAATTACTCACTTACAAACTTTCGGTTTTTGCTGGGAATTTTTTTTTTTTTTTTTTTAAATCAAAGACACCATAATAATATAAGCAGCACATTAATTAAATGGAGAACACAAATATAATTAGAGCCAGATGTACTTGTGCACTGTGATAGGACAGTGATATTATAAGCCTATTAACTTATGCATTCACACAGTGTTTTGTTTTTTTGTTTTTTTTGCCAGCTGTACTTCCTGCATTTGGCAGCTGCAACTGTGTTGCTTTGATCCTGGATTATGTGTTCAACTTCTCCATATTTGTCTAACATTATAGTTTGCTTTTCAGTATGTACAGGTACAGTATGCCGCTCTGCTACCAGTACACTTGTCCATGTTTGTCATATGTGATATGGAGCAAACCCCGCTCACTTTTGTGAATGTGTATACACTGTAGCCAGATTGGGAAAACCTGCATTGATTTACAAGTTGATAACAACCTACGTTTGATTGTTTATCAGGATAACGTTTGTTAGTCTTAGTTAAGCCAGATGATGAGTAAAAGATATCCTGGGTACGTTGAGACAATATACAGAAGCCGTTCAGTAATGATGATTTTAATAAAGATGTAAACACAAGCTGGAATAATAATTTATCTCTTTCTAAAGTTAAAAGGAGTCATCAGCAGCCAGTGTTAATATCACAGCATTACTGTCTACAGCTAATTAACACAAGCTTGACTAATTTCAAAATCCACAAAGAAGCAGCAAAAGAAAGATAAAAGAGCTAGATATCATCAGAGACTCTGATGAGAGGAGAAGTTGGAGAAGCCCTTAAAGGAGAAAAACCATTACAAAGAAATTAAATCAGGGACAGAGACTCCAGAAACGAGACCCACCGTGTTGTTAGTTACACATCAGTTTGAATCATATTACTGCTCTACAATGGTGCAAACAGCCTTTAGTAATCAGCCTGTGCTTGTGTTTGTGTGTGTGTGTGTGTGTGTGTGTGTGTGTGTGTGTGTGTGTGTGTGTGTGTGTGTGTGTGTGTGTGTGTGTGTGTGTGTGTGTGTGTGTGTGTGTGTGTGAGAGTGTTATCTGCTATTTCCCTGATAAACACCACAGCTGGGAGTAAACTGGAAAGCAGGCGGCCTTGTTTCATACATAATTGCCGTATGATGAATTGCAGCTAGTGATGAGAAACAATGAGCTCCGTTTCTATTTATTTCACTTCCAAAGCAAAAACAAGCCAGAAATTGTCTCATTAATATTGCAAAGCTGCAGCTCCTTGAAATATTAAAGAGGACTATAAACCTGTTTTTTAATAATCTGAGAGCCTATAGATATTTAAAATCCTCCTGAGAAAGTACTGTGAAACGCAGAGGTGAGTTTTCAGGTGAAGAAAACTTCCTGCTCCTCCTGGTGTTGGTTGCAGTTTGCAATTAGGGAACTAGACTTGTAGAGCATGTATACCGGGGGTCATAACACCTTACAAAATTATTTATTCATAAACTTGGGACCTCTTCATGCATACAACCGGTACTTGTTTATTTGTCTTTTCATTACATTTTAGTCCTCCATTTTATTTTAAATGTTGTTGATTAGAAATTGTTGCCTTGTGGGTTTTTGAAAACTTCTCCGTAAATAAACGTTATTATCATATTTCAGTAAATATGTAGTGCCTATGCTAGAAGCTCTATTAGGCTGTACTTAGACACAGTGGTGCAATGAGCTACAGTAGGTGCCAGAAATAGAAGGCTTATTCACAGTAAATGCTAATATGCTGCTGTTTAGCAGGTATATTGTTGCCAGTGTTCACCATCTTAGTTAATTGTGTTAGCATGCAACACACTAAACTAAACATAAAGCACAGGCGAGGCTGATGGTTATCGTGACTGGACCGTGAACATTTACATCAAATTTCACTGCCTTCTGTCCCACACTTTTTCCAAGGGTTGAAGTAAAAGAGCTGTGTTTCAAATGGCATACTTCCCTGCTTCCACTAACAAATACTCCTCCATGTTAGGACTCTTACTTGTGTAGTGCAGGAATTTTGTAAGAGTAGTGTTGTTTCAAATCGCACATTGCTGTTCTGCACGGACCGGAAATGACCTCAGCATTTATCAGCTGACAAAATATCTACAGCTTCATTCAGAAATGAATGTGTTTTCCTGCTGTTCAACGAAACTGCTTTTATGCAGACAAAAAGATTATTTCTCTTCAATTTTGTTCACAAATGTGTTAGTGAGCATTTCACCAATGCCAAGATCATCAATCAACCTGACAGGTGTGGCACATGAAAATGCTGATTAAACAGCTTCACTCTTGCACAGGTGTGCCTTAGACTGGTCACCATGAAAGATCACTTTTTTTTAATCAACAACAATTATTCATCATGGAAATAGAAAACTTGATCCAATCTGCATATTTTCCAAAATGTAAATGTAATTTTTTTGGGGGGGACAGGGCTGCTTCAAACACCTTGCAGAAGTAATGGAACCTGTATTGTAACTGTACTGGGAATGCAACATTGAAACTACATTGTTTGAATTGTCGTAATCTGTTTTAGGTCTTCAAATAAATAAATTTGCCGCCTGTGACATCTACAACTATTTACCAAAGATACTTTTTTCTGAAACAAGTACGAATTATACAGGTCAAAGGGTCCTACAGAGAGTTTTAGGGTTGGAAATCTTGACATGCACAGTAAAAAGTGCTGTGTTTCCATTAAGAGGAAGTAGGAGTTGCCTTTTTTCACCAGACCATAAATAATTCATAACAGTTGTGCCCTTTAACAACCTCTCCATCCGTCTGTAGAGGGAGACATGTCCGCATCTATACTCATTATATATCACCAACTAAATCCTCTACACTTTCTGTACATCCCTGTAAGCCTGTAAACCTCCTCCAGGCCAATTGAACGTGATTTGTTCCTCTGATCCAGCTCTCTGAGTTTTAATGAACGTTGACTCCACTCCTCGTGTAAACACAGAAGAGTTTTCATGTCGGTCCGCCCACTCAGCCCAGCGTCTCTGTAATTTAATTTGCCTTCCAGTGAGGCAATCAGATCTGTTGTCCTTCATTAGCAGATGAGTTTGTTTGTGTGAAGCTCTTTAAAAAAATTACATGTTCCATGTCCATGTATTCAGTGCAGAGCCGAAGGCAACGGACGCAACGACGTGCTGCCGTGAAGAAAATGAAGACATGAGGAGAGAGATTGTTGTTGTGCGCCAGAGCCCGGGGAGACGTTCATCAGGAGGAAACTTCTTCTCCCAGCATCCTCAGCTTCCAGTTAGAGTCGGGATCCTGATCCACGTTGTAAAGAAACCTTAAATAACCATCTATTCATGATATCATGTTGTCAGGCATGTTTTGGGGTCTTTATCTTAAATGTTCTTAATGTCTTCATCAAAATATGATTAATAATTCATTGAAAATGATGGTTATACAGTATATTTGTGTATAGTTTACAGGGTTGACTGTTATTTTCATCACATTATTCTTTTAACTGCTGACTGATTAAATTTTCCGCTAAGAGCTCCGGCTTGGGGAGCAGATCCCTCATACTTATTCAAGAAGGAGGTCAGCGCAACACAGCGCAACGTAGCGTCAACTACGTTGCTCCACAGAACAAAACATATTAGTTTCACAATGACATGAGATAAAATTGGGAGATGCCTACATTTGAAATTGGGTTGGAGAAGAAGGACGTCATGTGAAGAAGTAGAAAGAGTGACAGTGGCGAGGAGGTAGGGGGGGTTGGATGCATCAGATAGAGCACTGTCCCCTGGGAGAGCGCTGGTCGAGACTGTGAGAAAGCAAAAATCAGCTTGGATGAATTTTAAGTAACACAAGTTAGTAAACTTAAATCTTACCAAGTACTTTTGGTACCTAAACCTAACTTAACTGTGATCGTGTCACACGATACTCAATTGCAGTAGGCGCAATTGCACCTTAGTTTAGGTATATCGATGCATATATGTTTTTTTTTTTAATGTATTTGTATGTTTAATATGTCTATTTATGTCTGTTTTTGTACATTGAGGGAGCAAGTCACATCCAGAGTCAAATTCCTTGTACGTGTAAACGTACCTGGCCAAAAAAAGCTGATTCTGATTCTAACTGAAATATTTGTTCCTAAACTTTACCATGTGGTTTTCATAACTAAACCTAAGGTAGCATATCTGTCTGACTGAGACGCTTTCGTTGGACAGTCAGGTCATGTGGAAGCACACCAATAGAAAAGATTAGGCCAGGCAAAATGTAAGTACATCATAATTTGTGAAACTAATATATCTTACGCTGTGGACCAACAAGGTCAACAACCAAAAATTGTCTGGAACGCAACAAAAAAACATAGGCGCTCCTAAAAATACGAAAGACAATAACGAGTGGAGTCTCACGAGAAGGTTCATGACTAACGCAGACGATACAACAGTCCCGGTTAAGGCTAGGACTCATTACAATCTGTTGAAAATGTATATTTCAAAGCAAACTAATGAAGTGTAACATAAAACATGAAAGGGTCCTCGGTCATGAGTCTCAATTCTCTTCATAGAAAGCAAAAAATATTAGATTTTTAATAAAACTCCTCTTTTTTTTTCTCATCTCCTAGATCTTGCACTAAATAAAGCAGTGGCCCCCAAAGTGGGTGGTGCAGTTTTGACTGTTGGCAACAGTCGCTCAAAGTTACCAAACATCAAAATAACGCAACACGCGTTCTGGCACATGATAATTGAAATCAGAAATGGAAACAATTATCCCTCTAAGTGAAGCTCAAATCAATACCAACGAAAGATGTTTTCACAGGTTCACTCAGTTCTGAGAAACAGACACCTGAGCTGTATCAGAGTCCAAATCCACTCAGTTCAATCGGGTCGGGTCTCGTTATCCTGCACGGGTTGATATGTCCAATACCAAAATTGACCCATTTTTATCTCTGACTACACGATACATCACAATCACTGTGCGAGAAAATGCTGTTTTGAGAGACAATGAATTTTGAAGTGAAGAGAAAAATGGATGTGTTTGTTGTCAACATGAGGAACAAATGAAAGGAAAACGAGTACAGGGAAGTGGAAAACCTGCAGGCACATAAGCTGTTTGGTCCTCTTTTAGTCAACAGAGTTGAGAAAAACATTGCTGATGGATTTTATTATTGCTGCTGGAGGAAGTAGAACTTTTTGAATGTAAATTTGACTGACAGCGCATCATGCTGCCACCGGTGTTTGTGTTCTCCGTGAAGGTCTGCTCAGGTCGGTTGCATTTTGGTACGGGTTTAATTATCAGTCGTCTACTCGTGTCTTGAAGTGTTCCGGCACGGTTTCTCTGTCTTGTTTCCTCCAGAGGCTGAGAGGTTAAGCTCCAACAATCTGACTGACTTTCCCGACGTAGAACCGCTGCTCGCATTGCTGTCCATTTTGAAAAAGACAAGTTCCCAGTGGAGGGAAAGCTCGCACACTACACGGCGAGGGGGGAGGATTTTAACCATCCTGACATGTGAAATTCAGCGGCGGTTTGACACACTTTATTATTCAGAGAGCAGACTGACTTGTCTCAAACCAGAAGAACAAAGGAAAGAAAAAAGCGGGGGTTTGTTGGGTTGATGCAGGACGCCGCCCGTCAGCTTGAAAACACCCAGAGGAAACTCTTTGGGTCTGACTGCAGACAACTGGTTATAGTCATATAAATTATAAATGACATGATTTCCCAGCTACATTTCTCCTCCAGAATCAGATTTTTTTGGCCATGAATACACACAAAACTGAGTTTCCATGTGCGAGACACAGATTCTAAAGTCCCCATGTTGTATAAATACAGCTTTCCATTTTAATTTTGTTTTGTTTTGTTTTATTATAAATCAGGTGTCTTTATAAATACTGCAAAACCGTAGACTATTTAGCAACTGTAACGTTTGGGACGAGCTGTTTGGACTTCCGTAAATTTTATAAAATATATATTAAATAGATGTCACATACTCATGCTCATTTGATATGACCCTCCACAACATGGCTCACTCATCAACATTTTATGATGAAGAAAACAAAGCAGCATAATATAATAGCAACTGGCCTTGATGCAGATATTTTTCTTTGGCCACTCCCCTCGCCCCAAATGCCACACACATGACATATCACAAATGACAGGGAGTGATGTCATTGGACAACCACACTAGCATTTCCCAGCATACATTCTTTCTTTATAACTATTGGGAATGAAGCTACCAAATTTAACAGTTTACCTGATGCATTAAAAGCAATCATGCAAACACGTTTTTTTAAACTGTTGAACTTTTTAATTAACGTGGAGGAAAAGATCTAAAAGTGTTCAACAAATGTTTGAACATAGACACTTTGAAAACTGTTTGTGCTGATAAAGACTGGGAAACAACAAAAGCCCCCCCAAAAATATCCAGTAAGAAGACCTCGAAGAGATTTTGTGATTTTGAATTGTCTAAAAAAGTTTGGTGACTCAAACATTGGTACAGTACGGAGGCATAAACTGGAAAATCTGTCACAACTGGGACTGTTTGAAGGTTTCCCCAAAACAAGTAACAAATTAGGCAGCAAATAATTGGCTGAGCACGTGATAGAGAATTGAAAGAAAATAATGGTTAGCATTTTGAAAAACTAAACTAGAATCAACGCCTTGTGGTTGTATTCCTCTGCCAACCGGTCAATTTGCAGTTCCTCCATATCTGTCCAGTCTCATTTATGTAGTTGAGGCTGAAGAAATCCATAAATATGTTTGCGTGCTTGACTAATTAACAGTAGACTATGCTTCAAATAAGAATGTTGCTGCAAATAAACTACAAATTGTAAAACATGAAATTCTTCACACGCATCTTCAACCCAAAAGCACAGAAGAGCTATACAATCTGCACAGTTTCAAGGTGAACATCCAAGATTAGTGTCGCCGATTCAAATGGTCAGGATCTCCCCTTCTGTTCCTGAGATATGGTTTTGAATTATGGCTGTTTATCCAGGACATTATGATGTCACAGTGGAGTTGACTTTTGACCTTTTCGATGCAAAATGCCATTATTTCATCATCATTATTTTATCTTATTAGGCAATTGAATGAAGTTTTTTCAAAATAAGCATTGAGTTCTTGAGTCCTGTAACATGTGTAACAGTAACCTTTGACCACCAAAATCAAATAAGTTCATCCTTGAGTACAGATAAAGCTTTAAGCCAAATTTCAAGAAAATTCCTCAAGGTGTTCCTGAGCTGTTGATTTATTACAAGGACGTGAAGAAAACAGTGACCTTTGACCACGGACCACCAAAATCGAATCGGCTCATACTCGTATCAAAATTTGAATAAATTCCCTCTCGGCGTTCGGACAGACGTATAGACAACCCAAAAACACCATGACCGTCTCCAGCGCAGCATCACTGTCAGCAGCGCAGTATCATAACAAATGTTGAATGAGGTTTGGCTGATGGGATAATCAGCTGCTTGAGAAGGATTTTGAAACAAATACTGTTAATCAGCCACTGTGAAGAGTGAGACAGATGGAGGAGAGAGTACTCATGGGCAGCAATTACTCAATCAACTTCAATAAATACACAAAAACACACACACTCTCTATCACACACACACACACACACACACACACACACACACACACACACACACACACACACACACACACACACACACACACACACACACACACACACACACACACACACACACACACACACACACACACACACAGAGGCTGTGATTTTGATAAGGACCATTTGAAGATGTTTTTATATTATGAAGCTGAAGTCAAAACTCGATCTTTGATTGACACTAAACACATAAAGGCAGGGAAGGAAAGAGTGAAGCAACTGAACTGTAAAGAACATTTTCAGCAGAGTTTTCTATTCCTAATTATTATCTCCAGCCACTTCTACCTGCAGAGCCGTTAATGCCATTCTAAAGTAACCTTTTTCCAACAGCAGAAAAAACCCATCTGGACTAAACTTTTGTTTTCCTTAATCTTCTTTTTGTGTATGTGATGATGATTTTTTTTTTTCACTTACATAAACTGAAAGAGCCTCTATAAACATGAAATTGCAGTTTTTGAGCTGAACTGTGTTTGAACTGTAGGAGTGTGTTTCTTACTCCCATTGCTGTCGTTGACAAGAGCAAGAGTCTTATTATCATATTATTCAGATTCACATCTGTTGGAAGTCTGTTCTCAGCTGGGTGATAAAGTTAAAAAGCTGTGCCAGCCTCACAATCACTGCGCCAAAGAACATTCTACCCACGGCACACCTCTGGGCACACAACATGTAGGGACACGCAAGCAAACTAATAAATACTTATAGGAAATCTAGATGGAATTAATTCATTATAACAGAATAAATTAAAAACAAAGAAATCAAAAAAAAAGTGTATATATATATATATATATATATATTGGAATTTGAACTATGAACAATTAAAATGTAAAAATATTTAAAGAAATGCATAAATAAACACACAAAATATATTAAAAAAAAAAATACCTGTAACTGAAATGAATAAATCAAGTTCAGGTTCTGTTCTCACCGTGGTGGTCTTAACTCGGCCTCCAGGTTGCGTGCAGGTCCAGCCCGACTGATTAACCAGGAGATTACAACCTTCATCATCCAAACACGGAGTCATCTCACACCACTGTCGACTCCTGACGATACGCACTGAGGAGGAGGAGGAGAGGAGACAAGACAGGTGAGTACATTTGTTTCAGCTTTATTTGTATGTATTATGTGTTTTCTTTTTCTAATGTCTCACTGTTGAATGCTACTCCTCAATGTCTTACGACTTCCTTGTCATAAATGAATGATAATTTGTTTGTCTTCAACTGTTTTTAGATTGAAAGAAATATAGAAAAACTTAAGCAATCCCATAACAGATAAATGACTTCTAATATTACAAGCATCTTCAGACAAACAGTCAGGTAGTCATTGAATACAGGTGTCGACAAAAAAAGCAACACAATTAACAACCTCTTCCAATAAGTAATGAATGAAATAATAAGCTTCTCACCTTTTACCATCATAAACCAGTCCACATTGATATTGGATGTGGTAGATCATATATTATTTATGGTGTTACTAGTAATTTAATTAAACATCTTCCTAATATTTATTTTAAGAGCAGATTTTCATCTTGAACCACCTGTTCATGTCTTATCGGCCCTCCCTCAAGAAGACTAAGCATGCATGCACCCTGTAACTTCACTTCAAATTCAAATGTAACACAAGATAATATTATGCATTATTTTATGCTACAACAGGCAAAGCAACACTATTCAACATTACACAACACAGTGTTACACTGCATTTGTCGATACTTGATTTTCTGAAGATGCCCATTTTTCTTACATATTGTTTTTCCTACTAAACCATATATGCAAATATGTTCTGACATATTTTGCAATAGTTAATGAATCTCAGCTGGAAAACTGATCCTATGCATTTTGACCCATATACGTACACACACACTGGAAAAGTGGGCAGCCTCACATTGCGGCACCAGGGGACCAACTTCAGTTCTTTAGCCTGTGCCTTGGTCAGGAGTACCGACAGGAGTATTCACCCTCACATATATGTCTTTAATGGTGGGAAGAGAGCGAGCATCCGGCAGCTACCCGCGAACACAGGAAAAAAATGCCTCAGAAAGAACCTGGGGGAGACTGAGAGATTTGAAGCCAGGACCTTCTTCTGTGAACCAACGGGGACACCTTTCTTTTCCTAAAAGTCTGAAACCAGCCTTATCCATCCGATTCTCTTATTTGTTTTCTCCATACACTGATCTCTTACTCTTATCTTATGGTCAACTTTTGCACTTTGACATTTTATTCCTCCTAACTACTCAGCTCCACTACGCAAAGAACAACTACACGCCTTGATACACGAAGATATACTCGAAAATGCTACATCGCAGAATGTAATGGAACCTTTTTCTTGGTAAAGATACGTGTAATATCAATAGCTGCTGTTATTACGACGAGAAATTACAACTGACTTTCTCTTACAATAACTTGTCTTGTGAAAATTAGAATTTAATATTAAAACATTGCAACCCTTTTCTTTTTAAATTACACCGAACATTTCCAAGCATGTCTATATTTTTTTCTTCACTTATTGCTTACCAGTATCACTTTTTTTTCCAATTATTAAAACCTTTTTACGTGTAAAATTACGAGTTGTTTCTGACAATAATATCATTTTTTCTAATTAGTTTAGTTGACAAATTCATTGTCAATTTTTGTATTCCAAACAATGACTTTATTCTCAAAATATGACATCTTTATTCCAAAAATCTAAAAAAATAGGGAAAGAGTAAATCCAAGTGAAAGGGAACTAAACACCTGAGAACTGATTCCATTTACTACGGACCAGATCTTCATCACACAGCTATTTTTAAACAAATACACCATTTGCATATTGTGGCTCCCTGATTGGCCGACAGAGAGAGAGGATGGGGTGATGATGGAGAGGAACATGTTGGGCTTTAATTTAGAAGGAACCCACCAACAAGAATACCCTCACTTTTAGTTTATGGGTTAATCTCCAAAAACATGGGGGCTCTTACATTTCCCATAATGCAGCTGGATAGTATGTTTCTCCCTTTGATACCTCATCTTTTATATACCACACCTTCAGCTTGTTTCAGCTTGTTTTAGCCAAATCAGATAACTGTCATGACATTAGACATGTTCATCGTTATTTTTACCTTCAGAGGCATGATATTGCTGTATAAAGCAAAAAGATTGTTATCAACCGTCCAGATTACCAGCATTACAACAGTCGGATGTTTCTTTTACTCGGGATCGCAATGTAACTAAAGAATATTGTATTCTCTGTTAATGTTATCAGTAGAGCAAACAGCTGTCTTCAATTAACAGAACTGTATGTGCATCTCATTAAAGATAGCTGCCAGTCCCAGAGGGAGAATCACTCAGGGGAGAACAGAAAGTCGTTTTTCCTCATCACAGAGAGAATAGATATAAAGAGGAAGCATCATACAAAAAAATAAATGGAAGAAGCACTCAACGCACTCATTAGCTCAGGTAGTGATGCTGACGTTAGCAGGAATCTTCTATTTTGTCCTCTCAGATGATTCAAATGATAAAATATTTATAATTCTAACCGTGTAGGAAAACTGACTGCAACCACAGTGCATCCTTGGCTCTAGAATACAAGTATTCAGGCTTCCATAATATTTCAAAATAATTAGCTTTGCAATACAACAGTAACTGCAACAGAATAATGAATATTAAATATTTATTTATTTATACATTTAATTAAATTGATTTAGTTTTTCCTTGCAGACTTTACTATTTTATCAAACCAGTGAATGTCTAATAAAGCACTCAGAAGCAAACCGATGCTTTTTTTTGGAGCGTTATCAAAACTTTACTTACTAAAGGCATTGGAAAAACAAGATGAATATTTTATTAAATAAAAAAAACATTAAAACAAAAATGATGATTTTCTTCATTTGACAGGGCTCACAATTAAAATGCCATCCCAGGCTTGATGTAAATAGGTTTGTGGGATGATGTAAATTAGTTTTAGGTCAAATTTGTTGACAATAGGTGAAAGGAAAGTGAGCAAAACGCAGCCACAGACCCGCTGGTAGGTGAGCCTGCCTGTTTATGGAGCAGAAGTTGCAAACTAGCAGCAGCTCAACATGAGCAAATTCAAAGCCTTGGTCTAAAACAGCCTGGTTTGGCCCACAGTGAGCCCCAGTGTCGTTTCTGAAACTGTCATTCCAATAAAGCCACTTGAATTTAATTGAATATGTAGCCTTCAAATATAAATCCAAACAACAAACTAATACAACAAACAACAGACTGATGTTAATTTTCACAACCAAAAACGTACCACTAGTTTTGGTCATGTTTGCAGATCTGATTACAGGAATTATACCAAAGAATAACATCATCTAACAGTGTAATATCAAATGATCTGTGGAAATGGTAAATCATATAATGGTGTCCTACTCCTATGTGTCCTCTGTGGAAATCAGCACACACACACACACACACACACACACACACACACACACACACACACACACACACACACACACACACACACACACACACACACACACACACACACACACACACACACACACACACACACACACACACACACACACACACACACACACACACACACACACACACACACACACACACACACACACGCTGTCTGTCCTGTCGGTATCTGTGTCTGTCAGCTGATCCTCTTTCTGCTCTCTTACCGTCATCTCATTTGAAAATGAATTCTTTACTCAGAGGGATTTCCTGCTGTTTGGGCCGATACTTTACGGACCCAATCAATCCCAATCTTTTCAGCCTCGCTCTCAATCCCAGCAATAAATTACACTCTCTGAGCCCGGCCTGGGGAATGATGAAGAAAATGAAAGTCTGTGCAGGCCTGTAATACATAACCTGGTAATCAGCTCTCCCTTTAGAGCGGCAGCGTAGTGGTGTGATTGTGATAGCCCGTTAGCCCTCAATTATCAAACCAATTTCCTACTGAACAACAGAAGCTCTGTTCAGCCATAATACTTAATTAAATCCTCACATCGCATCACACTTCCATCAAGAGGCAGAGAGATCCTCCAGAAGGAGGAAATGCTTCGGCGCCACCTTATTTTGTTTGGTCTTTTTTTTTTTTGTATTTAAGTTAATGAAATGAAATAAAATTACTGACAGGATGAAGGTTGCAGTTGAAGGAATATTCTGACATTTATGTTGCCACTTTAGCTTCTGTCTTGTTTTAAACATTTCTGAATCTTGTTGGAAATAAGTGTTCACATGATGTTATGTTACACTAAGCACATGTGAGAAATCTGGTTATCACATCTCACTCACAAAAGGACTTTTTTTTTTACTGTTCTCTACAGATCTGAACAAAACTGAAGACCACTATGAAAACTATGAAACAACACATTGAATCATATGTTAGATTCTTCAAAGCAGCTACCTTTTGCTTTGATAAAAGCTTTTTCAATTTCCTCGTTCTCTCCACCGCCCTCATGAGGTCCTCACCTGGAGTTTTTCCAATAGTCTTGAAGGAGTTCTCACACATACTGAGTACTCGTTGGTTGCGCTTCTCTAACTACTGTATTACGTGCCATGTCTGAAATTATGTCTGTTTGGCCTTGAGGACAGTAAATTTATGAAGTTTAAAATATTCTTCAACGTTTTAATTTTGCTTCAGTATAGAAAGAGCTTTTAGCTCATAATTCACATTAGGCACACTCAAAGCGTTGAGACCTTTAAGGGCACTATTTATGTTCCCAGGGCAATGCAGAGGCAGCGCACATCTACAGTAATTGCATTTTGGTTCAGCACAAGGCATTTTTTGTTGCACCTTCGCCAGCTCAGACCTGGTCTAAGTCCGGTACAGCTGGAGAAGAAGTGTTCAGTCCGCAAGAGCACACATGAACAGACCTATCCAAAATACCACATACAAGTTTGGTGGATATGTATTTAATACCACTTACATAGACAATTAAAACACAATTTTTGTTTAATGCAACCTTCCAATTTAGTTAATCATATAAAAAATGAAGATGACTCTTGTCTATTGAATCAGTTGCAGTTGGCTCACGTCAGGACACCATGAAATATAAAAGGCAATTTAGGACAGCTGAAAAAATATTGTAATTAAATTACACATAAAGGGGAAACAATTCAAAAGTCCTTTCACCTACTCATCTGGTTTAGTAATCTACCAGCTTGTCAGACCATGGAGAGTGTGTCATTTACACACAAAAGGTTAAAGCAGTTTACACACAGCAGCTTAGGTCATTTAATTCATGATTGCAAAGTAAATCACACTCAAAGCCCCCGTTGCAGTTTATCTATTAACACCACATCAGTGACGTTTGGAGCACATTGATCTTTCTTTGTGTCATTAATACATTAATTGCGTGCGTAATTTACATCTCACTCCTCAACATTGTTTTATTGTTTTTGTCTTATATCATTGAACCGCCTTTTACAGTGGGCAGCAGTTCTAATAATACCAGGCGAAGAGTTATTCACACTGTTAGTTCTTCCCAAGCCCGTAAATCAGCCTGCGGAGGGCGACTCCTTGAAACACAAATCCAGTGATTAGAGTCTGAACCTCCAGAAAAGTATGTCAGTTTCATCCTGTGGGTTTGGATGTTGTTGTCGGCGTGCCTCATTGATAAAAAAATTCACGGTCGGCCGCATTACGACCGTTTTAAAGCGAATGAAAGGAGCTGGTTTGATTGGCCATGACTGAAGTAGACACACCTTCTAATTATCTATTCCTCCTACTTCACCACTGAGCTGCGCAAGAGTTGCGCCCTGCACTTATGTTCACCAAAACACCAAACCTGTGGGCCTTATAATGCCAGGGGAAAAGAGACATTTATAATATTAGTTACCTCTCCCCAAATCAATTTAATATCATCAACCGAATTGAAGCCGACTTATGGTATCATAAACTCTGTCATCAGCGAAAGGTATTTTGTGAACCAGCAGAAACCTCTTCACCTGAAAGTCTCTTACCCTCTGACCAATAACAGCACAGGAGGGATGAAAAGTGTTTCCAGGTGAGTCATTGTGTGTTTTCACACGTTAAAATAGAAAACAGAAACAGCAAAACCGAGTTTTGAGCCAGTAGTATGAAATGGAGATGCAGTGGATTAATTGCAGGTATCAGTAAACACCTGAACACCTGCGAGCGCTGCATCACCGCACTGATAAATTAACGACCGCAATGCAGATCCATCCGCCACCGCTCAGCACAGTTCATTTATTCAGAAAGAGAGGAGGCCATTTTGTAATGGCTTCATTCATCAAAGACAGCGTCCAGAAGGAGGGTTGCTGCTTCGTCCCCGGAGGATTAGACAATCGGACGGGAAACAGCGAGGAAAGAACGGACTGGAAATGAGGCAAAGAACAAACAGAAAACAAATGTGCTACAGTTGTAACAGGACGTGGACACCGACACCATTATTCCTCTTTTAAAAGCAGAGTTTGATATGCCGCCCAGGGAAAAGAAATCCCCCTGCTTTTTGTTAACTTTCTCTTGATTTTGTTCTTTATTTTGTGCATATTTTCCTTTACTTTTTCATTCCTATCTTCAAACTTATCACTTTCTACTTTAATTTGATATGTTCTCTGTTTTCTTTTTTTTTCTAATAATCATTAATATCTCGTACATTATGAGTAAATGTCCCCAAATTGCTTCTTTTTTTTATTTTTATTTTTTTACTTTTTCTAATTTTATTTCTCCATATTAACTTCTCTCCTTTTTCCTACTTCTGTATTTTCTTTTTCTCTCTTCTGACTTCAGATCTGAGGTCAGTTCAGGATTTAACATCTCTTCCGAGTATAGGAATCGCTCCGAACACCTCGCAGTCCCTGAACACACCCACCTGTCTGCCCTTTTCAGATCGTCTTCACCTGATGAGAAAGAAAAAGGTCTCGTCTCTCATCTGTTTGTTTTTTTTGCCGCACAGGCTCAGAGCCCTGTGGCCTTTTTTATTCATAGCTGTCAGTCTGATTTCAATGTAACAAAACAGCAGCAGCAGGTGGTGTTCTCAAACTGTTACGTCTTTTCATTTTACTGCTCAGATCATGTGTGAAAGGCTGATTAGGCAGATAAAAAACATCTGCTCTAATTTTTCAGGAGTTCTCTGCCTACTTTTTATGATTTCTTTGAACAGGAGGTGCTTCTAAGTCGGAAAACATCTTTGTAAAACCCAAACGCGCTCACAATTAAACCAGAGTTAATGGGGCTTTCTTTTCTGTATCTGTAAACACGGTAGCTCTCTCTGGACAGTAATTTACGCTTGGACTAGACCTGTAGTAACCAGGACACAGTCTGGTGTCAAGCCGGGACTGGTGGGATGTGACAGGACAGCTAAGAACCGGCTGCAGTCGGATTCTTCCTCTGAACTTGGTTGTCTGAACTTTGCTGGTGGAAACAACAAATGAAAAAGTGAGTCGCCACCTCAGATACAAATTGACGTCGGATTCAAAGTACACTGCTGGAGAAAAGGTCACTGAGATCCAGACGGAGCTGCTACTGAGGTATGAGTTTTATTTACACTCAAAAGTTTCTGAACAAGCTTTAAAAAAAGATCTGAGATGATGGTTTGTTTCATCTTTATAGTTTTAACATTAGGTAAATAACAAATCATAAAATATAGAATTCTATTGATTGCAAGAAAATGTCCTGTGTCCACTCTCTCAGCAAATCTTGTCTTGGATTTCAATCTGGGTTTTGGCTGGGCCACGTAAGGACAGCTACAATATGCAGGGAATTTATCTGTGATCATATTTGTGCTATGTAATCATTGCAAAAAAAACCAAAACAGCGTAGGTTCTAATTGTATCATGCCGATACTTCAGCAGACAAAGGACGAGGTTTTCCCCGCTACTCCCTGTCCGTATCGCTCTTCTGTGTCAGTGTGAGTGCCTGTGTGTGTCTGTGTGCCTCGCTACGTACGAGGGTAAACGAAAACCACGTGCCTGCTTTTTGGTGACAACTCATCCCTTGTCAGACCTCATAAATTCAATCCCGATGGCGATCAAAACAGAAAAACTCATTGATTCAATGACAGGACCTGCAGCCGCAGCACCGCAGCCGACACGCATCCGGTGTGGATACGCACACGCAACCAAGCCGCAGCTGAGCAGCGCATGAAAGGTAACACACACGCCAGGCAGGCAGTTTGTCCCAGGCCTTAAGTTCTGCATTCTCCCTGTGCCTGCTGCTGAGAGGTATCCCCATAGCATTATGCTTCCACCACCGTGCTTCACTCTAGAGATGGTGTTAGCCAATTAATTAGCAGTGTCTGCTGTTAGTGCTTAAAGGTTCTGCACAAAGGATTGAGTTTTTGTCCTTTAAAAGCTGTTTTCCTAAGAAACAAACATTGTTTTAGTCCAATGTTTTAGAAAATGGTTTTATGCCCTGATCTGTGCCCCATCACAATTTTCTTTCCATCTTGTTCATGGCTTGGTTTTGGGACATTATGTACAAAGGTTTCTTCCTTTCTTTAACAAGTTCTAGACACGTCACAAGGATAATTAAAGCAAACAGGATGCTCCGAGCCACTGTTTGGAGCCACGGTGAAGGGTCTGTTGTCACGCTGTCACTCTGGCTTATTGAGTGTAATTGATGGGAAAAAGGACAACTTGTATCTGTATTAAATGAATGCAATCTGCTACTCCATAATGTGCACAGAAAGTGAAGGGTTGGAATATTTTCGGAGGTGACCGTACACAGTTAAAAAACAAAACAAAACATAAATACACACTTACAGTAGCATACATACAACTTAAAATCAATGCAATAAAATAAACTTAACAAAATGAATAAATGCAAGTGCAAAATAAAAAAAAATAGGCAATGACTCAATGCAGTCTGTGTGATACTGTGTGCAATGTTCTGAATTAAAGTCAATGAATAAACTGTACAAAACTATAATTTTTTTTCACTGATTTAAAAAAAAAAGAAAAGAAACTATACTTAGTCTTCAAAATGAATAAAGTTCAATGTTATGTGAACTGCATCGGTAAACTACCGCTGGAGCAATGAATATACAGTTGTTGTTTTTTAACCTGATATTGCAACACAAAATACAAATTGACATAAATATCATCATGGAGCTCTGTAAAGGTCACAGAGACTGAGATGAGGGCCACAAAGTTTGCACTGAGAAATCTTTTCCACAACATTTGTAATAGTGCTCTGCAAGTTACACTTTATTTCCAAGAGTATCTGTCACCTATCCCGTATGGCTAAAATGCATTAGTTTACATACTTTTGACAGAAAGAAAGAGGCTTTATTTTACTCCATCAGTCAACGAGCTGTACTTGTTTTGTGTGTGACATCTTCTACATAATCTCACAACCAGAAACAACTCCTGTTTATCTCAGAGAATTTGAGCAGGTTTAAGTTATTCGGAGACGTTCCGAGAGCAAAAAGCAGGAAGTTGTTGATGAGTTTCTGAGCTCAGAAAACAGGTCGAAGTGATCACCATCATTCTCAGATCCAGTCTGCTGCTAAAAATATCCTCTTATAGCAGCAGAGCGCATTCAAACCACCTCTGATCACCAGCAGCACAGGTTCGGCTCAACAACACCAATTTTACTCTCCAACGCACAGTGAAAAATTCTACAAACACAAATTGTTTCTTCAGCAGCTCCATTAGGGATCAACATGAATATGAATTGGGCTCAGGTCAGAAATTCAGTTGTTTTATTTAGAAAATAGAGACAGTCAGTTTCTTAATTGTTCATCCAGCACAAAGTTAAAGTGTTAAGACTGAAAGAAAACAGTTTTTATATTCTCTGTCAAAACCACAGGGCGTGCTGGAACAACGCGGACACTTTTTTTTCTCCATGTTAGGACATACAATATTCACGCTTCTTTTACAATTTTTAAATCATCTCTGAAGTGTATATCATGCAAAAGAGCAAAAAAAGCCCCAAATGGACTGATGAAATTTCTTCTATTGACATTTAAAGTGTAGCAATTAATTCACAAGATCAACTCAAAGCCTCATTTTGATCTTCCACAGTTTGCCCTGTTAAAGTTACTGCAATATGCATTGATACAAACTCAACACTTCCTGTAGTCAATTTGGCTTAAAAGCACCCCACTGTTTAAGTAGAGAAACCTTTCATTTCTTATCAAAGGTTTTATAGTGAAACATTTGCGGGAACGTGTTGTGACTAAAATAGGAAATCCAAAACAACCATTGAAAATAGCTAGAAATCTATTTTTGACTTTCTCAAATTAAAGTGATGGAAATATACATTCTTGACTATTGCATGGAAACCAACACAGAAAGACAAACAGGAACAGACATGCACACTCGCATTCGCACCTAAGGGCAATTTAGAATCACCAATTAACTTAACTTGCATGTGTTTGGATGGTGGGAGGAAGCCGGATCACCAGTGAGAACCCACACAGGGTCGGGGGAGAACATGCAAACCCCACAGAGGAAGGCACTTGCTCCAGCAAGGGCTCGACCCTTGAATCAAAAACAGCAACAACTTAATTGTGTGCACGCCCACATGTGCACTTATCACACGTTTGCCAACAGCCCACAGACTTTCTATTTTTATAGAAAGGCTAAGTAGAAAAGGTTAGAAAATCTACTGTGCATTTCCATCATTACCAGAGTTTCAAAAGATGTGCCAACAATTTATAGCACAGGGCCTAATAAACAACGGGGGTAGTTATGATTACTTTTTGAGTCTTGAATGATGTGTCAACGCCCAAATCACAGACTTTTGTTGCTAATGAGCAAGAAAATAGTGCTAAACTCTGTCAAAAGCAAAAAAGTGAGAATAATAGGGCATAACGTAATCAACAACAGGACCGAGCACGGTCCTGTATGTTGACATTGACTTGCAAGCAAATGAACATTTATTTGCATCTATCATGTAAAAATTGCTAATGAATGCTGTTTTAAGTCACTAACCACAGAATGAAAAACAAAAAAAATCTGGCTACAAGCAACTGAATGGAATTCATAAATATATATTTGTCACAGATGTGTTTAGCTTAGCTTACCAAAAAGAGTGGAAGCACATGAAAAATGCAAGCCTAGCTCCAAGGGTAAAAAAAAAAAAAAAAAAATCACCTTAGCAACAACTCAAAGCGCTCACACCTGGTCAGAAACTTTTTATGCTGATTAGGCAAAAGTACGGTTTTGGTAACATCCTGTAGGATGTGATGATTTTGAATAGTTTTGTCCAAACTGGAGCTTAATTGTTCAGACAGTAGGAAATCAGTGCTGACGTGAGGAATACATATTATCTTGAAGACAAATCTGAATGAGAAAATATTTAAAGATCCTTTCAACTGAAGCGCCTCCTCTGAAGAGAACGCAGCAGGGAAACCGCGGAGGTTCTTTAACTCTGCAAAACAACTGTTCAGAAAATCACCAGGAGAGCCTGTAAATCCCTGCAGAGCAGACCGAGCCCCTCCAGCTGTTGTCATCGTTTCCAGATGGTAGAAACAGAAAGAGAATAAGGAGGAAGCCGGTGATGAAATGCACTGTAACTCTGGGTACTTCCCAACTAGACAGCGACTTTCTGGACTTCACAGACCAGCTGAAGAGACACTGAGGATTTAGAGAAAAGCCGCAGATCTGTTTGTTTCCTTCATAAATATGAAATATTAGGCAGTAAACTGCAGCCTCAGAGAAGATTCTGCTTGGTTGGCAAAATGTTCGTAAACTATAAAGCTAAAATCCCTTATAATACAACTGATTCATTCGAAGAACTGCAGAGATTAATGTTGTAAAACTCGCTAATGTTCTCACTTGCTTTAATGATATGAAATGGATGATACCCATAATTATCTGGAATTGAAGATAAATCTGAGATCTTATACTGCTAAAATTCTGAGACCTGTTCTGACTAAATTCAGTAATTAATGCAGTTAGTCAAATTTGAGTTGTCACCTTTATTTTCTGACCGCAGCTGCACTTGATTCTTTTAAGCTACTGCAAATAATGATTAAACTATAGCTACATTTCTCAAATTGATGACTGTAAGTTTTCTAACTATTTCAGCTGCAGCCGTCTGAACACAGCGACTTTCTTACCGTCGACACAAGCCGGTCTGGCTGCTGTCGTCCCGGCAATTTGTCCCTTCCTGCAGGCACAGCGGGCCGTCTGTCGGGCGATGGTTCTCCTGGGCTGGCTGCTGTCCCGGTCCAGAGTGACAATCTCACAGGTCCCTGCCACCAGCTGACCTAAAGGAGGCAGGAAAGGAAATGCGGGTTTCATTTTATTGTATTCACATTCATAAACATTTAACTCTTCAGCTCCATTAACACCATGTCCTAATTTCTAGTTAATTTCACTGGACCAGATTACTTATTCTCCTGAGATGGTCACTTCACAGTATGATTTTTCTCTTGAGAAATAGGACGCTTCCAAGCACTGTAATGTTGACACTCATGTCTACCTACAGGTCTGAAAAATGTCAAAATTATTTATGGAACTCTACAAACTCACTGACAAATCCTGGTTCCCCTTCCACACCTTCACTCATGCAAATAATTAAATAATCACCGCAATAAATGTTACAATAAAGGCATTCAATTCTAATAAAATTCCTATTTCTTCATTAATAAAATTCCTATTTCTTCATTGTGATAACGGTTGAAAACAAGCGGGCTGCAGCTTCACTGATCGGTGATCCTGCTGTATAATTCATGACATCTTTTAAACCAGACTTTAATTGATTAACAGAATAATAAAGTTTTTAGGGAAAGCGATGGCTAGATGACTGTTGGGAGAATCACAGGGGCCAGATTAAAGCCTCAGGAGTTGGTGGGGGGGTGGTGGCTGTATGTGGTTGCCGTGGTGATGGCAGAAGCCCCCCCTGCATGCTGATGAACTGTCATCAATAGGGCCATGGACCGTCGCCCTCCAGAGAGGACCTGACCCACAACAGCCAGGACCTCAGAGAGGAGGGAGCACAGAAGGATCTGTTCAGAGAGACGGGGGTCAGCGGGGTCAGACGGAGGAAAACAACAATAATGACGACATCATCATCACCACTAACAACAGCGGCAGCAGCAGCAGCAGCTCATTAAAGACAATTTGGTCTAAAGAGCACATACTATCCTACAGGTTCAGCATCGTATCTGACAAGGCAGCTGGTCGTTTCTGTCGACAGACAAATCTCGTAACAATTGAGGGGACAGATTTCCATGCGGCACTGAAGTGGATCGAGACTATTGAGGAACCCGCCTGCAAGATGACTGATTCTTGCTGACTTTGTGCCTTCCATGTATTTGTTTTTATGGTTATTGTTTGATCCAGTCAATATAATATACATTATGTTTTGATTACAAAAAGATATCAAAACTCAAAAATTTGTGAAAGAAGTGTCATTTGTAGCTCAACCCACCCAATACGGTTTCAATTTTTTTATTTTCTGTACCAGGTGTGAGAAGTTCAACACCTTCCAAACCAAAATAATATATTATAATAACTTGATGATACAATTTTATACACATTTTTTTTTTTTTTTTTTAAATCCCCTTTTACTGTAACTACATGATATAGATCAAAGTATTTATGTTTTCTCCAATATCAAAGGGATCAAGTGTTGTTAGTTGGCTGTACATCCATTAGTACATTGCAGTGAGGAACTGCTGACAGCTAAATCGGCCAATAGTGTGAATTTAACAAAATATAAACAAAAAACATTTTTAATTTGCATGAAACTGTTTTGGCCCTGTGGTCCCAAAACAGGTTTATCCAATGTCAAAGGAGGAAATGTAAGAAGAGAAAACATGTCAAAAGGACAACAGTATTACAGTATTTCTGTATAATTAGTTCCTTGTCTTACAGCTTCTCTTTAACGTCACTCTTCCCTTCAGCTGTTTTTTTTTTTTAATTTATTTGTTTTGGTGTAGTCTGTCATTTATGTAGCTGTGACTCTTTGAGATCCTGACTGTTGGGGTGAAAAGCCTCAGTTGTCAGACTGAAACATGATGCAGCTGCAGCAGCACTTAGGAGCTGAGAGGTTTGGATGCCGTGAGTAGTGTTGGCTGTCAGCAGAGCCTTTGTGAGACATGAGTGAAGACACCGTGCTGTTGTTTCTATCGGCTCTGAGTCAGTGCTGCTGTCCGTCAGGTGAGTTATCGCTCAGGAGGATTAATGTGTGACGAGACACATTTTTCGCTCCTCCATTCCTACCAAAAAAACAACATAATCGAAACAATAGGTGAAACAGGGAGGAAAAAAAGGGAAGGTCCTAAAATGATATTACGATATTTCAAGGTATTTCTGCGATCACGTTATTCTTGACGACAAACAAACTAATGAAACAAAAAAAAGTATTATTTATTTAAAAAATGTACAGTTGCAACAAAAGTTTGTATACAAAAATAAATGTATACGTGTACATATGATAACATTCACAAATGTAGGTCGCTATTAAAAAGCTACTAAGGCTTTCAAAGCAAGCAGTTCTGTTTCATGAAATGGAGATTTAACAGGTTGAAGTTTCATCTTCAAACACTAACACTGCCCTGAGCTTTGTGTCAAAACTATCTGCAGTTTTAATGAAACTCATAATTACGTCTGACAGCCTGCATTAACACCACTGCTGTTCTCTGTCTGATGTGTCCTCCCCCTCCTGTTAGCCTCGGGGCTACATGGACGCTAATAAACTATCTCGTCTCTGTCGGAGAGCCGCTGTGATGAGGGTTATCACCTCCTCCTATCCCTCCTCTCCGTGTGAATGCTGAGAGTCAGACCTCTGAGAGCTATAGGTAGAATCACTTTCATGTTTAAAGGGTCAAAGGTCGTACAGGGGAAAGGACACGCTAACTTTCATCCCTCTGAGTGTAGTCATGTCTGACACAAAGGTTAGGGGTCAGAGCATGAATGCGAACAAACAGAGGAGCTCAGACTGACTGACCTCCACTGTGAAGGAAAGGATTTAATGAAAAAACTAAATTAAAGCCAGAATCTCTGAACGTCATGGAAACACAGTCTCAATTCCACTCTGCCTTCGAGAGACGCCATTAATATTCTGCCACACCAAATACAGTCAGCCAGAGAGGAACATAACTGTGCCTGGACTATGTTTTTACAACATGAGGAAATGTTTTTAATCGACATATCCAACAACCTGTTTTGTTGGTGGTTCAATCCCCAGCTCCTCCTGTCCACATGCCTAAGCGTCCTTGAGCAAGACACTGAACCCTAAGTTGTTCCTGATGGTGAACCATCAGTGTGTGAATGTGCTCCTGATGGCAGCACCTTGCATGGTGATCTGTCTCATTAGTGTGTGAATGGGAAAACCATGTTAAAGCGCTTTGAGACCGAAAGGTGATAAAACGCTATACAAGTACGGACCATTTTACCAAAATTTAATTTTTCAACATTGAACTGAACATGTCACTTTTTCCCATTTTGCTCTTTTTATTTAGTGCTCACCAAATACACGACTCAGGATGTGAACCCTGGTTTCAAAGCCCCTAAGTTTTCTTAAACAATGTTGCACTCTTACAACTTCTGTCAGACACAAGAAAAGAAACACTAAAGTTGTCCACTGAACTCAGTCCTGGAACCAATTATGTTTTTGCAGTACGTATTTAGCAAAAATAAGGATGTGTCACTATTCCTGTCTCAACCCTGTTGTTACCACTTTTCCACCCGCTGGTTATCCTCTGACTTTCATCCTGGTTCCAGTCACTTGACTATTGAACCTATTTGAACTCTTTCCAGTACCCCATTCAGCTCCAATGGGCAGTTTGGAGCAACGAGTTACAACGAGATGATTTGAAACTTGCAACTACTTGCGATTTTCCAGTCTGCAACATTCTGAAACTCGCCAGCAAAGCAACAGAACCCTGTGATTTAACATCTGCACAGCAACGACTGTACTTCCATTTTAACTGCTGGCTTTTCAGGCTTTGGTGTGGTGTCTGAAAACATGAATGAAAAAATTGACTTAAGTTACTTGCAACAGTTTCATTTTTAGTAGGAATGTAGTGGCAGAAACATTTTTAAAAAAGGGTTGAGAGTTTGAAGCCGCCCATTGGTGCTTTAAAAGAATACCCAGGAGGCTTCTGCAAATGTACGCTGTGGACTTGAGACTGTTTTGTCAATTTCTCCCAGAGCATTCCTGTTATTTAGAGGAGTTGGCATCTGCTCTAATAAAGCTGACTTGACAAGCTGCGTTCCGGCGACACCATCAGTTGGCTTGAGTGGAGATGAGACAGGCCAGTTCACACGGCGGCAACTTTTCCCTGCAGCGTCTTCAATCCGTTTAGTCTCGTCATGAATCTTTGGTCTGAACCGGGCTTAAGTGTACACAGTATATCTGACATCTTGCCAAAGTAGTTTGACAGATTGTCACTTTGTTTCTTTGTGTTGCTCAGCTCTTGACATCTAATGCCTGTCGCTCCCTGTTTTCTGCCTGTGTACCTGCAAGCCAGTCTATTCAGATGAATAAAGCACCTAACTGCTCTTTCCTGGTTGTATCTGCATCTGGGTCCTCTTTTCTGTTAGGGGAGTGTATAAATGCAATTTTTCTGAGATAGGGTTGCTTTATACTGATTATATGAGCCTAAGAACCCGTTCACCCCATCCCCCACCCCTGGATCATTTTGAAGATGCCTAAAAAAAGTCAAATTAGTCCATTAATTCATTCATTCAAATTGTTAATTTTTGTAGCTTGTTTGTTTCCCTGTGGGAACTTCATATTTAGGCTTAAAAAAAGTATGATTTAAAGTTGCTGAAGTAGTTTGTTTCAGCTCAAGTGCTTGTTGGAAAGTTGGACAGAAATTTCTAACAACAATTTGTTTTTCAGAACTGACAATGTAACGACTAAACCCTCCTAGTGACTTTTCAGATAGGTGGAGCTGTGATAGGAAGTTGGGAAAATGAATATTTTCGAGAAAAATATTTCTCCCTCCCCTCCCTGATCACACAGTAAAACTAGTTAAAACAACAACAACAAAAAGCTACAATTTACAGGTGTTTATTGAACACCATGTATCAACTATTGTATTTCAATGACCCTGAGCCCACTGAGATGCCGAGATCAGACTTGCGGCTGCTGCAGGAGAGGCTCAGTAATTGGGATTCACTCTGCATGTAGATGATGTATGATGCAGTCACTAACAAGTATCCCGTGGTAACGGGATAGAGTGGCTCGTCAGCGGCATGTTTCTGTTTGCTCGTTAGCCGTGGCTCGTCAGCAGCCTTCTTTATTTCTCCATCTGCTGCAGCACACCGGGACGAGAACGTCACTAACTCTTCATCTCCCATCAGTCAAAGCAGATGACTGAAACCAAAATCAAAAATCAAAGGAGCTCCACCGACGTTTGGCTCCGTGCTGCATATTAAAAACTCTGAACTGCTGGACGTCTTTTAAATAAGTTGCGTTCACTGCGAGGTCAAAACTGCAACATGAACAGCTTCAGGTTATAAAAAGACACGACGTTTGTTTTATTAATTGGGAATCCCACACAGCTCGTGAGACTGCTGTGTTGCTGCTGAGCACAATATTTAACAATTATCTGCACTGCAGCACACGCAGTATTTACACTATATGGAAAATACTGGTTGCACACGCAGTATATATACAATGGTAAATACCCGTTACACACAGTATTTAGACTATGTCAAATATTGGTTGCACAGTATTTATACAAGGGTAAATTCTGGTTGCACACAGTATTTATACAATGACAAATACTAGTTGCACACAGTATGTATACTACGGTAAATACTGGTTGCACACGCACTATTTATACAAACTTAACAAGCTGGTTAAGAAGGCCGGCTCCATCATCGGCTACAAACTAGATAGTCTGGAAAAGGTGGTGGAGAGGAGGACGCTGAACAAACTATTGTCCATCTTGGATAATCCTGTCCACCCTCTCAACCACCTGCTGCAGGGACAGAGGAGGACTTTCTCTAACAGATTCCTCCAGCTCCGCTGTCACAAGGACAGATACAGGAGATCATTCCTGATACAGGAGATCATTCCTGATACAGGAGATCATTCCTGATACAGGAGATCATTCCTGATACAGGAGATCATTCCTGATACAGGAGATCATTCCTGCCCACTGCAATAAGACTGTACAATAACTCACCTCTGGCAAAATCCATCACAGTACAATAACACTGTTGACTGTGTTTCTTGGTTGCTTGTATATTATATATATAGATATATACTGTACTGTATGTATATATATATATATATATATATATATATGTTGACTGTGTTTATTGGTTTGTTGTATATAATATATATAGATATATAATATACTGTATATACTGTGCATTTTATATTTATATTTTTTACTGCTATTTACGGCTATTTTATTTTATTGCTTTTCTATTATATTATTCTATTCTATTATTATTTTATTCTATTGTTTCTATTATTGCTCCTGTATGTATGCTGCTGTGGCCAAAAAATTTCCCCTCGGGGATTAATAAAGTATATACCTACCTACCTACCTACCAAGGAGGAATGCTGGTTGCACAGTATTTATACTACGGTAAATACTGATTGTACATGCAGTATTTAACAACAAATGACAAATGCTCTTATTGGTGTCCAGGAGTTGTTTCTTTGCAACAATTTTGTTTCCTAAAGGTCTGTTTCCCTCAGTCTCTTCTCACTTGATGCTGAGATTGGTTTGCTACTTGAACTCTTGAAAACACTGATGTGGGCTCTCATATCAGGTGCTGTAAATTGTTGATTTCTGAGGCTGGTAGCTCTACCCAGGTTTTCTTCTGCAGCAGAGGGAACTCTCGGTCTTCCTTTCCTGGGGCGGCCCTCTGAGAGCCACTTTCATCACAGTGTTTGATGTTTTTTTTTTCACTACACTTTCAAGAAACTTTCAAAGACCTTGAATTTTCCAGCCTGACTGACCTTCATGTTTCAAAGTAATGATCGACTGTTGTTTCTCCTTAGTTAAGATATTCTTTCCATAATATAGATTACTACAGCAGTCAGATAGGACTATTTTTTTTTGTATACCAACAGTACTCAGCACAACGCCACTGATTGAAAAGGCTCTCGAACTGAAAGCAATTCAATGGGACTACCTTATGCAGCTGGATGACATTGTGCAAATCTATAATTAAAGTAAACCATGGCTACTTTTAAGAATCTACACTATGAAACTTCATTTAATTAACATTTGTATTTATTTGTATGTGTATGTATTTTCAGTTTTGCTCTACACTGTTGAAAATAGTGCAAATACAGAAAAGGCCTTCAATAAGTTGGTGTCCATGCTTTTCACTGATACTGTACAGATTGGTTCCCAACCAATCTTAGCTTACTGACTTTCACAACCCAACCTCTGGAAACAATAATGTAAAGAAACTGTGGTGTCTGAAGCAGTGTGTGTGATACTGGAGGTCTTGTTCTTGGAGCCTGTGCTTTGCTTCAAATTGTGTGCAGAGGAGCGCTCCATGTTCCAGTGGTTCACAGTCACAGAACACATTGTTAGATGGAACAAAGTTAAAAAAACAACAACTCTCATTCTGGTCTTTTTGTCAGGACTTGGTGAGCCATCCCAGATGCCACAACTGTCCACTATAATAAACCACACAGGGTAAATTAATCAATTGTCAAGCTCAACGGTAATCACCATGGCAACATTTTACTCCACTGAGCACTCAAATAGCTATTGCGTGTGCACGAGATGCAACTCATGCTCACATTTTAATTAATTTGTCTGAACATTTTGATTAATTTTTGTGCAATGAGATAAGAACCAGTGTACCAAGATAGTCACCCTCTGAGAGGACGTCTGCCACTGGCTGTGGGAGTGGGCCTTCAGCGAAGGTGGAGCTGAGTGTTGAATTCACCCAAGTAAAAGAAGAAATACTAACATGTGGCTTATTTATTCCACGGTTTTAGACTTGTAGTTTTTCAAAGTAACACGTCGCTCATCTGAGAAAAATAAATGCTTATATTCCTCTGTACATGTTATTGAAATCCCTATTTTGCATAGCACTGACTTGAGAATATGTACAAATAAACCAAGGTAGTCATATCTTCCCCTTCCTTTAATTTGAGAATGTTGTTTTTCTTCACATATAGTGATGCTGTGGTAATCCTGCTCCCTGGCTGTGCAGCCACTCCCTGCAGATCCTCTTATCTCAATTTAAGACATTCCTTCGACAACTTTACTATGATTCTCTACTTCTCTTACCTGACTATGCTTTTTTATTTCAATCTGTGCCACAGCTGCATCTGCAAATGGACACACTGCATAACAAGCTAACTGTAAGCTGCAGTGGCTGATGTGACTCTCACACTATATTCTGTATTTTACATAATCACACATTCTTCCTGATGAGGTGGCGCATCTGCCAAATGTGCATCTAGAAGGTAAAAATGACAAGTCTGACCTACAACAGCAGAATCTGTGAGCAGCCATGAGGTAATTATTGAATACCTTGCATGGCAGCATGAACGCCATCAAGTGTGTGATTGTTTATGTGAATGGGGGCAAAAATGTGTGCTTTGTAAACCATTGTGCTCTATAAGCACAGACCATTTACAGTTCCTAATTGTACATTATTCTGATGAACCAATAATACAATTTTACAAAATATTCTATTTAAAATTTTTCATGTATATATATATATATATATAAGAAATAAATAGTGTTACACCACCTTTTTGGTCGAGCTGTTATCAGGCTAATATCGTGTCGTCTGATCCTGGCATAAGACCGCCATAGTAGTATGTTGAACAGAGTTCTCCAACCTTTTTTCTTCTAAGAGCTAATTTGACAAAATGAAAATCCGAGAGAACATGTGTTCAGTACAAGAACTGGATTGGTAGGAAATTGTTTCCAGGCATAATGAGGCTTAATTTGTTGTCTTAATTGTGAATCAAAAAATGATTTAGTAGTCTCTAAAATTAACTTTAAGAAGATAGTATTGGTCATTAAACAGAAGAAACAACCTGCATCACAGTGATCCTCTTACATATCTTATCACAGCTCACTGTTTTAAAGTCTCACTTTGTAAACTTCAGGGAAATCTTTATACTGTTCATAAAGAAAGCACCTGCACAGATAATGGCTTTAATTTAATCTTTTGTATCTCGAGTAACTTTGTGTTATTATTATCATATTTCCTTTGTCTTCCAGCAGTAAGCCCTCAGTGCTTCCTGTCTGTGGGGATTGATGTCTCCCCTCTGATCTCTACAGTTTATCACTGCAGTGAAACTCGTGTATGTTTTCTACTTGGATTGAAACTGAGAGCCGTTACTGCAGCAGTACGGAGCGTCCAAACAGCTCACTCAGAAAGCAGAAAAAACAACAACAATTACATCACATTGTTTTCTCTGCTTGTTTTGCTGTTTCCTGTCCAATGAGAGCTGACATATAATCTATTTATGAATGAGAGGAGGAAAGATAAACTGACATATGGTTGATATAAGCTTTTATTATCTACAATCTTTTTTTTATTTCCCTGCAAATTGAAAAGTCACAGTGTTTGCACTGAGAGTGAGGACGGAGGAATAATGATGAGGCTGAAATTGGTTTTGGCGTGATGCAGGGTCTGTTTGCCGATCCCCTGATGACAGTTAATGAGTCTGTTATTGTGCACCAACAGACAAACTTAGAATCCAACATTGGGTCAGGCCCAAAGTCTCTGAAACTGCTTTTTCTCAGACAGGAAACAGATGTCCAACAACTAAGATTGAGAGAAACTTTTGGACAGGAAGTGATATGATATTTACAGAAAGATGAAGATCATAAGTTTGTTGTTTGGAAACTTGTAGCTGCCATCACATTACTGTATACTGAAGCCAAATATTGTTGGCAACAGTCTCACTTTGACATTACTGCATGTTTCTTTCTATATAACTAAATTGTTTTCCTATTTGCATTGTAGTTGCAACGTAATAGCTGTCTGAGTTCAATTCTGAGGCAATGTTTAGTTTGTATGAGTGAAGTGCCAAATTTATAAACTTCATCGGAGTCAGCAGGAGGTGGGAGGGGTGGATGGTGGGCCTACAAGGCACACCACTTTCACATTCACATCTAGACTGACAACTGTGGTTAGGACACCCAGTCTGACAGCAAAGTGTGAAATAGCCCAACTTTGGGCTATCTAAGCATAATAAATTACACGTTTTGAAAGAGTGAAACTTACACACACGTAAACGTCATGTGACGTCCCGCAACAGAGGCATGCCGTAGGTTTCATTTTTCGTCCACCTCAGGACAATTTGGAACTTTCACGCCGAGACAAAGCGTGTCTAATTCACCTTCTGCTGTAGTGGACCGGCATGTCTATTTCACGCTTTGCCATGATACCGGGTTGGGTTAGGATTAGGCATCAAAGGCACTGTGGTTAATATCCGGGAAAACAATTATAATACACATTGTATCTCAAGTCACTGCACACTTTTTTTTCCACATTTTTTCTATATTTACCCTTCAAAAACTCAAGTCCAGTCAGTAGCGGCTCCACAGCTGAAAGGCCAAGATGAACAACCTGGGCTCTATGAATGAGACACTTGAGACAATAAAAAACATATATTAAGTCTCCTTGTGATCATAACCAGGCCACAGTGAGATAAGAAATACTCCTCTCACCCAATCATTACTATAAACTTACAACAATGATTCAGTGACAGTGGTGTTATGGAAATGACACACTACAATGCCGCATCGTGCCAGACAGCCTCTCCATTGAATGTGCCACGCTCTGCAACTTTATAAAAAGGGCACTGCCTTTGCATTTTGATAGCAGATACAGGTAGAGGTCCCTGTGTGTTCACATACATATTTACAGTATATATAGTATGTGGGACTGCAGATCAAATATTTTGGCTATAACTACATGTTGTCAACAAACATGTTACTGATGTCCAGTGTCAACGTATTTGCAACTTGCCTAAGTAATATTAAATCAAATAATATTTCCTCAATCTGTTAACTGATACGGTAATCTGGTAACATTTGTATTAAAACTGATTTGTTGTTGTAATTTAGTTATTGGCTATAGAAACATTATTTTCGGGAGACATGATTGAAAAGTCACTGATTTATATTCTGTGTTCCAGATGTTGTACTTGTGTACTAACACTCACTATTTTGAGTGCATTAATGCGTTCACAGTGTCAAGTACAGAAACATGCAGTGCACCACAAGTACCAGGATGATGCACTCAAAACGGTCCAAAAAAGAAGTGTGAAACTCTGGACACTTTCCACCCTAAACGGTCACCATCTTGTCTACGTAGAGGAAGGGGGCGGGGCCACCGACATAAAGAATTTTCAAATTAAGGCGTCTGAGGAAGCATAAAAGTGTTTCTTTTTCAGTACTGCTGCTGGAAGAAGCCATTCGTGTGTTTGTTGGGTGTGTTAAATCGAAGGCACAAAAGCATGTTAATTTCTTGGTCAAATAATTAAAGCTGCAGATTTTTTGGAGGGTGATGTGTTAACATGCTCAGTTGATTTCCGGTCAGTGCAGAACCGCAGTGTGCGATTTGAAACAACACTTCTCTGTCGAAACTCCTGCATGTGAGGGTTGAGGGTGGACAAGTAAGCGTCCTGATGTTTGGGAGCACTATTTGTTAGTGTACTAAGACAAGTATGTCATCTGGAACACGGCAATAGTTTCCTACTGGCTAAACTAAGACAGTGCTTTGAACAAAGTCTGGCCAACACTCATTGTTTCACCACAGGACATGATGTCAAAATAAAAACATTTCAAATGTATTTAATATAAGTGTATTAAGTGCACTGCGTGTATCAGGAGGAAAATAGGCCGCTGGACTGTGACTTTTCTGCTGGTGGCACAACGGGGACACAGCAGCATTGTATCAATAACCGACAGACGTATTCTCACACAGGATCAACAGCTGCTGTGATATGTGACTGATGACGAGGAGTGACAGAGCGTTTCTCGGGCAATATGGAGGTCAAACAACAGCGACACACCGCCATAGTGACATACCTCTTAGAGTCGCCGAATGCCCCTGAAACAGAAGTGGCACACTGGATGCCGGAGGACAGCGGTACATGCTTGTGAAACTCGAGTGATAAATATCTTATGTTGAACGCCTGTCAGTGTCAGCATTGATTCAAACTGGACATCTTCAGGGGCTGAAACATTTTCAGGTTTTAGCAACGAGATAAAAGAGGTTCCTGCTGCAGAGACTCTTATCGTGAAGAGTAAAGACTGTCAGTGTTTTTGCACACAACAACAGATATCATCTTGTCTCAGCGAGCCGAGGGGGTTTGGACAATGTTTGTTGCAGTTTCATGCTCACCACTGAATCACTCGCTGATGTTCCTCCTCCAGATGAATTTATTCAAATCCAATTACACCCTCTGCAGCTTTTTGCTCCCTTAATTTCTGTTTGTGTGTGTTTTTTCTCAGTTGATGATTTTTTCTTTCATTCAGACGCAGTGTGTTCATAATTCCCATGAATATATGCTCGACTTAATGGAGCATTGAGAATTAATTTGGACTCTGAAGGCTCCTTAGGTAAGCTTTCTACACCGCAGGCAAAACAGTGTCTGTGCTGCATAACAGGCTTGTTTCCAGGATCTAAATGAGCTTTATGAGGAAGCACAGAAAAAAAAAGAGAAACTCAGTAAACAGAGAGCGTGAGGAAATTATAGTCGGCTTGCAGTTTGTCTTCATTAAAGCTTTTCACACTGTGATGATCAATGAAAAGAAATCAAAAGATACGACCCCAGACACAACCTCCCAGAACTGATTCTTTATGTTCTTTAAAAGAGAAAATGCTGACCTATTTGATGTGACATTTGGATGTAATATGAACTGACAGGCCTCATCTCTTTCAAAAATAAGAGCCTCTGCGGCATCATTGGAAACCTGCACCTGCTCAGCTCAGACCGTTCGAGCTCTGACTCAAGAATTTCAATGAGCAGCTGCTGGAGTTTATGATTTTCCTCTTTCTGCAGCAGCACTGATGATCTAAAACATCTGCATAAGATAAGGAGGAGAGTAAGAAGCAGCTGCCGAGCAAAGGAAACGCTGAACTGCTGCTTTGGACTATAAGAGAGTGGCGGGCATCTTATTTGTTTGTTGTAAACAAACAAAGGAGGAGCTTTAAATGTGTCATTGTTGTGGTCATCTGTCCATTTGACAAGAATGACATTTTTCTGTCCGTCTTTCACAAATAAAGTTAAAATGAAGCTAGATTCATGAAAGATGTATGAAAATAAAAAGTGGTTCAAGTTATCACTCACTGTGTGTAAAGTCTGGATTTATATCATTGATTAAAACATGTGCTTCATGTTGTAACTGTCTGTGAAGACTACATTTTACAGGATGCTGTTCTCTTAGGGAACCCTGAGTCACAAAGAGACACAAAATGAAAGGACCAGCAAAGTAATCACAAAGATATGTCTACAAAGAGATGTAAAAATGACCACAAAGCATCCAAAAACAAACACATAGAGATGTACACTAACCAAAAAGAAAGGGAAGGTGACAGTGAAAAGATCTAAGACCACAAAGAAATCCAAAACAACCACAAAGAGACCCAAAATGATCACATAGAAATGTCAGCGACCGAAAAAACAAAACAAAGGAAATGCAAAATGACTAGAAAGACAACTAAACTACATAGCTGGGTGCGAACCCCGTCCAATTTTATTGAGTGAATATGAGTCTTGCGACCCTCCATAGGGAATCGTTTGCAGTCATTCCATCCTACTGGGCATTGACCTCGAGTAAAAGTTTACCAATCGGCATGCGTCGAAACCGTCCGACACTCTGCCACCGATGCGACTACTTACCGTGTTCACCAAAGCATACTTTTTAAATGGCTTTAATGAACGCCCGTTGCGTGACGAGGTGCTGACGTTAATTCTGCGCTGAATGTTCTGCAATTTTTTTCCGATCAAGGAGAGTCGAAAAATATTAATGATGCGCCCTTCACTGTCACCAGCCATCCAATCACAGAAGGAGGGGCGTGACAAATGGGGTTAATCATCAACACCGGTCGCTGATTGGTCCGCCCTTCAAAGTGACTGTGCAAACATTAATACGAGCAGAGATTCCAGACTGTTATCACGGCGAAGAAAACTGAAGCTGTGAGTGACAGTCGGCACAGCCAGGCTATAAACAAACCACCAAGATACTTAACCCTCGTGTTGTCCTCGGGTCAAAATGACCCACAGCTGTGTTCAACCAAGTTCTATTTTATTTTCATATTTTTTGGGATCATTGGTGACAAGGAGGCTGTGAGGGTTTCTTTAAAGAATGATGACCAATGATCCCAAAAAAATATAAAAATATAGAAATAAAATAGAACTTGGTTGAATACAGCTGTGGGTCATTTTGACCCGAGGACAACACGAGGGTTAAAACTATTACAGAGACAAATTCCAAGTGATGTAAAACAACTAAAAAGACACCTTAAGTGACCACAAACGATGAAAAAGGCCACAAAGATACATCACGGGGCTGTTATGTATGCTTTATATTTTATATGTTTTACTCAGGGGTTTGTTGTCTCATAATTTGTTCATGCGAAGGAGCAACACAGTCTGGGTATAAACAGATAACTCATATTCAAAAGAAGTACTTAGACTCATGAACTCTGAGAGGTTGGACAAGGGGAAATCTGTTGGTGGCTCTGGGGACCATGAGCGTTAGTTGAGCGGTTAACTTGCAGTGAACAGAAGACCTTCAACGACTGTTTTCATGTCTAAAATCAGCTTTCAAATTACGACAGGGTTAGAATAAAATCACTCGTGTCTTACACCTCGTTTACAAGAAGAATTTACGTGTCAAATTGAGTTTAGCACAAAAAAAAGGAGTTCACCTTTAATCCTGATAACTTAATAACTGCTGCCTGAGAAACATTTCCAGAACAAAATAATGACCGGTCGACATGTGACTCTTTAATTCGGCATGTGTGTTTAAATCAGGGTTTGCTCTCCAAACTGTCCACTTCACTTTACCTTTGAAGTTTTGAGCTAATTAATACTGCTGCCCTCCTGCCAGGCTTCTCACTAAGGGATAAATTCAACATTACAGACATTTCTGATATAATATAATACAGGTATATGTTGCAAGAGTATTTAAAAAAAAAATACTGTTCCACCTCCCAAATATGCCTTCAATAGCACAGCAATAAGAACTCTCCACTTGCCTTTTACAGCACTAGAGAATACTTTGGACACACCTTCAGGAGGTTTTTCTTTGTTTTCACTATTTTCTACAGCGTAGGACAAAACTGGCAACATCAAACTATGAAATGTAATAGACAATAACAACAAAATGAAAAAAGTCCAAATATTTCATATTTAAGATTATTCAAAGTAGCGACTGTTTGACTTGATTACATCTTGTGTTTCAAGTACAGTGGCCGGATTTTGTCATCAAACAGGCCGGAAGGGGCGGGTCATCTGGCACCGTGTAGTTTCTACAGCACCTCCTCTGTCCGCATTCTTTATATGGGATGGAAATAAAGTAAAGTGGGTTCAGCACCTTGATCAGAGGTCTGTAGATGTAAAGCAGGAATTCAAGGCAGCACTTAACCAGCATGGTTACCACAACATCCTGCTGTCACCACTGCGCCGTGACTATTACCGAAAATGCACCCCAGTGCAACGCAAGATACACTGAGTGGTTAAGAAAATGAAAAGTACAAAGGTGTCATCGAAGCAAAACGTGGCTACTTTGAAGAATCTCAAATTGAAATCATATTTTCCTTCTCATTATCTAGACTAGCATGTTTGGTGATTTGCTCACAATAAAAGTCCACAGATCATCAATCAGCTGCTGATTTGGAGGTCTGGTCTGTTGTTGAGTGTCTGGGGAGGTGAAACTGCCTTGTACAGTAGGGGGGTCGTTAGGAGCCCAGCAACAGATATTTGACCTGAGGCCACTCAGAAAGTAATACGGCCATGAATATGGGTATTAATTACGTTATAACAGGAAACGTTTCACATTAAAGAGCAGCTGGGAAAGACAGAGTTGGTAATAACCAGCCAGTGTTTGAGTAAAGAGTCGGCCTTAAAGCCATCAAGATGTACGTTTAAATCTGTAAAATGAGACAGAATAAATGTCAACGTGAACGAGCCAAGCTCCTCCGTCAGCATATTTCCCCTGGTCCTCATGCGCCTTAGCAGTAGCCCGTATTGCTTATGCCAGCAGCTGTCTGGACAGATGTTTTCTGTTCCAGCTGCTCCTCTCAGGTGAAAGGCGCAGCGCCAATACACACAAGGATCCACCGTGTTCTCAGCATCAAACCACAGCAAGACGGGAGGTTTCTAACAGTTCCTGGCACTCTAACACGCTTTGTGGAAACTGGATCAGTTGTATCTAAAGCACAATGAGGCAGACTAAAAGTGAGCACACCATCAGAAGATCAATACATCAAGCTTTGTTCAATGAGGGATAAAAAACATCAAAGATAGCATTTGGTCGATAAAGAGCACAAGACTCCAATCAGCAAAATTCCTGTCAAAAGACGGCTGTGTAGTCGTGGTCTCAGAGGACGATTTGTGTCTCTAAACTACTTCTTAGGAGGAGAAACAAGGTCAAATGCTGATGAATCCAAGTTGGATATTTGTGGCAGTAACAGAAGGGTGGATGTCGGGAGAAAACAGAAGAGAGGATGATACCACAGTGTATCAAATCCACGGTGAAACGTGGTGGTGGGAATATACAAGTATGGGGATGTTTTGCCACTCAGGAGTTGGGACACCCGGACCAAAGAAAAGTAGCACCACATTGTTCAGAGACACCCTCCAACCCTCTGGTTGGATGCATACTTCAGCAGAATAATGAGCCCAAACAAACCTTAACTCTCTGAGGAACTACTTCAATATTAAAGAGGACCAAGCAGTGCTGACTTGTCATGGACTTTCCTCCACAGTCATCTGACCTCAACCCCATTGAAGATTTATGGGGCACTCGAAGACTGCGGAAGTCAAACACTTCTGACATTACAAGAAGCTCTTTGAAACACTGTCACATCATACTGGGATGTCATAGGTTATCAGGTTTTAGCAAACTGGCGGAGTCCATGAGTGCATTGTATGTTGTCACTAAAACAAAAGGGGCAGACAAATATTGAATTATCTCAAAATCTTGGACCCTACTGGACATGATTTCTTTTGTTAAACACAGAATGCACACAGAATACATACAACTTAGCAGAATTGCTGAAAAGACAGGTTTGTATGGTAGGAAGCTTTACGGGGTGTCTCGTGTTGACGTTCGCACAACCGCTATGCAATGACTCAGCATTTGCTTGGGAATAAACACACACATTTTTTTTCCTTGACACTTATTAGGATACAAAATGAGTTTACAAGAACAAAAACACACCCCACGTAGATCCTGAGGTTAAACCTGCCAGCCAAACAGGACCCTGGATGGTCAGGATGGTCAGACCTTAAGCTGAAGCCAAGAAAAAGACACCGCTGAACCAACTTGTAATGCCCTTCTTTTCAAACTCATTTCTGCCCACGTCTCATTACTAGTTTGCGTGCGCTGCAGTAACTGGAGGCTTACCTGTGCACAGACGTCTTTACCGTCTACAAATAATCTGAGGCGTTTAGATAACATTGGTAAATTCTAGTGTGTACCAATAGCCTGCATGTGAGGCATTTATTATATGCACAGAAAATAACATAGTTACACTCTCCCCCTCTCATGACTTGTACTTCCATGTGTAATGTCAATTTCTTTCTGATAAGATTTTATAAAATTGGTACAGAAAAAAAGTATCTTTCAGGAACAGATAGTCAAGTTATCATTATCAAAGACGTTTTAAACTCCAACCCTTGTCTCTGTTCATGATTTCTACCTACTCGACTGAGATAGCCGTTAATGCTCATGCTCTATGGGCCCAAAATTGATGGAGCATGTGGAACATTATTGCACCTCACGTCAATGACAAGCTTTCATTTGAAGGAATGTGATGCATCTTGATCTAGTTATCTTCCATGGGTTGACCTGCTTCTGAGCAGTATAAAAATACAATTTGGATAATAATAAAACTCTTTTAATAAATAACAATAATAATAAAATGTTTTAATGTAAAAGTGAATCAATTGATTTAATATTTTCCTTGCCAGTAAATAATATAGGGTAAAACCGAAGAAGTCCTTGTCTTGGGCGTTGTCATGTAGTATTGCAAATGTAGTATTGCAAATAGCCTTTTCTGATTTCTCCTACAGTCTAATGCCTGCTGATACTCCAAGGAGTGTGTATTCTTCAGAAGCAGAAGCAGATTTTTGTTCTCTCATTAAAAAAAATAAAAATAAAAAAAATCCTGTTTTAGTGGTGCATAACTATCAGCAAATAGAAAATGTGAGTGAAAAAAGTATTTATACAAAGTGAGAAAAATACAAATACCACGAAAGACGTGGTATAAATTTCTACGTAAAATATTTACGATAAAGAAAAAGTATGCAGTTAAGTTATCAGTATCTACTAAATCTATCTGGCAATTTACAGTATTGCCTCTCTACCTACGATAATAAAAGTTCCCTGTTGTCTACCAGCGAAACCATATTAGGATATAGTTTTACTTGTGTTACTTATTTTAAGCAAGACGTGACATGTGCTCTTTAAGTTGTGTAACAGGAGACAAAAATTAACCATAAAAAAAGTGAAATAAATATTAGATAAAACATAGTCAGGACATCCATAAATGATGTCTGTCAAGGATAATATCTGTACCTTGGAACAGAAATGACAGACTGCCTGGAAGCATTACAAACGAATTATACAAGGATGTAACAAGGTTTTTCTCTGTTCGTATCCAGAATACACGATTACAAGCAGGATAGATCTAAACTGAGGTTGGTGTGTATGCATGACACAGACCTAAGTGGCACTTATACTACTTTTTCCTCTTGTTCACCCATTCGTTCAGAAATGAACGACATACAACTGGATGACCCTCTAAGGGTCTTTACGCCCAACAATTGGTTGTGTATAAACATAATGCACATTGGGTGTCATAGGTGACATCTACTTCTAAGTCCAGTACCTTTGGCTTTTCATTAAGGAACCTGAGATTTTGTAACGGTTGTCAATCTTCTAGACTGGAATTTTTTTGACGACTCCGATGATTCAATATTGTTCTCTGTATTTTTATTTTTTACCTTACTTGAAATGTCATGATATAATTAAATATCATTTGCCTTTCGCCAGTCCCTGAAGCTTCCGTTTATGGTTGTATCTCATGTGCACCGGTGGAGCACCCTGGTTCATTGATTTTTAAAAGTATTAGAAAAAAGTCAGTGGGTTTGTGGGGTCTGTCATTTTGGTTGCTTTTTTCTTTTTCATTTGCAATCAGTGAATTTTTTTTTTTTTTTATTTAATTTAACATTTACATAAAAAAAAAAAATCTACTGATAAATCCATACTAGAAGTGATCATTAGTTAGTTTCTCTGTTGGAAAATTTGAAAACAGAAAAATATCATTAGATACTCATATTTCAAATCAGTATGTAGCCTAACCTTTTGTCGGCAATAAAGTGTGTGTGTGTGTGTGTGTGTGTGTGTGTGTGTGTGTGTGTGTGTGTGTGTGTGTGTGTGTGTGTGTGTGTGTGTGTGTGTGTGTGTGTGTGTGTGTGCGGCACGTGAAAGAGAGAGAGAGGAAGGGTGTTTCCTCCCTCTATCATCTGTCTTTAATCTGAATCCTTGAACAGCAGAGGTCTGCTGGAGATCATCCCGGCACAGTCCAGCCGGTGCTGGGCTCGTGTTACTGCTGCTGCTGGTTAGTGTTCTCCATCTCCCGCCTTTTATCACCATATCATCCACTTCTGCGCAAAACACGCACGATTTTACGCACAGAAATGTTGTATGTGTTTGTGAGGGTTGAGGGTGGATATGTGTTTGACATATATTGTGACCTGTTGAGACATTCTGGACACTTTGCTTGATCTTAAACACACACACACACACACACACACACACACACACACACACACACACACACACACACACACACACACACACACACACACACGCACGCACGCACTGTCCCGTGGACTGTGAGACGATTCCTGAGACTTACCTTCCCTCAGGATCTGGTTGTGGACGAGCAGGAGGAGCAGGAAGCAGACCGCAGCGGCAGTCAAAGCCCAGGCCAGCCGAAGGAGCTGCATGAGGGAGAGAAGCGAGCAGCGCAGTGAGCCAAAAAGTCCAAACTGTGATTATCCGCAGGCCGGTGCCTCTCACCACACTACATCCATCCCTATCCGACCCAGAGGAGGACGGACGCGGGGGACAGATGTCATCTCCGGGATGTTTAACCACGCACGAGCCTTAAGTGACAATTCCACTTTGGGGGAGATCTGAGGCAGCAAAGTGGTTTTTCTTCTCCCTCCTCAGACTCTGAACCTTTCGGGGTCCTCGCAGCGCTCCCGGGCGCGTCACGGGGCGCAGCGGCGGCAGACAGCAGCTGCAGATGCAGGTGGTCCCGTCCACCGCAGCACGTTCATCAAAATACTAAATGTGCTCCAAACTCTTTAAGTTTTCCAGCTTTCAGGCTCCAACTTAAAGCTCACTGCGCTGCAGATCCATTAGTAGTCTTGGTCCGCTTGTCGGCGTAAATCCCCCCAGACATGGAAGAACCGGCACAGGGTCCAGCTTGACCTACTGCAGCGGGCATATTGCACGTTTCCCCGCCGGGTCTAGCGTCCTGGTCGGTTTACGGTTGCCCGGTGGTGAAAAGTGAAGGATGAGTTGCAGCTGCTGAGAGCGCGTCTGAAGATGCTCTGCGATCTGCAGCCTCCAATCTCTCTCTCCCTCTTTCTTTCTCTCTCTCTCTCTCTCTCTCTCCCTCTCTCGCGCTCTTAAATCAAGGACTGACGTCACACCAGTTACAATAAAGCGTCTCAGTGCAAAACCATCCACAGGTTTGAAGACGTCTGCCACCTGGACTGAATCTGATGCGGTGTAGCTTCAGTACGGGCGGGAAACGGAATCTTGGGGGCACTGAGAGGCACCCTGGTTTGTGTATAAAATATATTAATATATAATAAATGATGAACTAATGCTTCCACAGGGGTGTAGTGATGTATGTTGAAGTAGACTACAGCCCATGGTTAACTTGTGGATGTAATGTGTAACCACTCTGGTGGCAAGTTTACATACAATGGTCATCACATAGCCAGATATATTATTTGCTGGATGCTATTTTCAGTGGCTGTTCTGGAGTGCACATTTAAAGTGGGATTGTCCGATTTTAGTCACAACAGATTCCAGATGTTTCACAATTAAAGCCGGTGTAAAATAGAAGGGTTTATTTCTGCTGAAAAGCTCGAGGGCTTTTATTTTGAAACATATACAGGAATCAATCTTTTACAGCTTTGACTGTGGAATCAGTCAAGACATTTTAAATTTCAAAAATTCTCAGGTTTTTGTTTGTTTGTTTGGCTCATATGCTTTAGAGATGTTTGGATATCGAGCACATAAAATGTCAATCAATATCCACTAAATCAAGAGAACTAAGAACTTTTTATTTCCACACTTGTAGTAAGAAAGTGACGGAGGTCGTTGCAGTGCACAGCGGCAGCACTATACATGTTCATGAATCAGTAAAGAGGCTACGTTTTCTGCTGCCAGGTTGTGAAATTGACTGACTGAAAAGGGAAACCACTGACCTGATTTGTAGCATTGTTGTAAAACCCTTTATGTTTGAGTTGTTAACATCTATACCCAAGCCAGGATAAAACATAAAGTTTACAAACAAAAGGGTTTTCACAACCTGGCAGTCCACACCTTGTTACAGTTAGGGTTGGGCCAAACTATTTGTCTGCCGTGAACTGGAGCCTATCCCAGCTCACTGTGGGCGAAGGCAGGGTACACCCGGGACAGGTCGCCAGTCTATCACAGGGCCAACATACATAGACAGACCGAAACAAAGACCATTCACGCTCTCATTCACACCTACGGGCAATTTATTTCAGAATCACCAATTAACCTGAGATGCATATCTTTGGATGGTGGGAGGAAGCCACGAAGGCACGGACAGAACATGCAAACTGAACACAGAAAGGGCTCTTGGCCGAAGTTCGAACCCAGAACCTTCTTGTTGTGAGGCAGCAGTGTTAACTACTGAAACACTGTGCCGCCCCCAGCATTGATTATACATATTTATATTTTTTTTCAAATTTGTAATTCAATTTCATATAGTCAAATATATTGTTTTGCCTGAGCAAAAGTCCAAAATCCCCCAAATATTCAATTATGATGCAACACAAGAAAAATAAGCTAATTCTACTACTCTTACTAAACAGCAAGTATAAATGTATAACTTGTGCTGGTGGTTGAAATCTTTATAATTAAGTGACCGTCGTGTACAAGTTCTTATAGGGAGAACTTAAATATTGACTTTGCGATTTCAGGACTTCTGTAGAAACGCACAAACCAGCATTATATCACGTTCATAACTTCTATTAATTCAGCTTGCCTCTGTCGTCCTGCTGCAGAAATGTTTTCTCAGATATAAGTCTTCTTTCTATAACAATGTTTCTGTAAACCAGCAGTTGTTGGCGAGCAGCCTTGACAACATGAATTATTGCTGCAATCTACCAGCCAATGACTATTTTTATGTTTTCCCTGAACTCAGATATTAATGTGATCCAACTCTGCAATCTGCTGCTCTTTACATCTAGCTCATAATTAATGTGTTGTTCACAATAAAGGTATACATTATTAAAAGTTTCTATAGAGACTGAAGCTGCATTAAAACATGATGCACAAATGTACTTTCTGAACATGTTGACACACTTTTAGCGCAGATGTTCTTTGTCTATTTAAAAAATTGGAGTTTTATATGTATGGAGTAATAGTAATAATAGTATTACATCATTACATTGGCCAATGTAGTTTTTCATAATTCACAGTGCCAGAAAATCCTTATATATCTTATACCTGCCCTTCACGTAGCCCCTTGGTTTCTCTGCCTAAAACAAGCTGTCTTACCTCCTGTCTCTGTAAGATCCCCCTCTGCAAAAGCCAACTTTCTTTTGATAGAGAAACTTCCAGAGAGCAGCCAGTGCTTATGGGTCCTTGCTTATCCTCTTGCTGATGTGAAGTTACCAAAACTCATCTGTAAACTTACTAGTTCCTGTCTCTTTATTGAAAATGGCAACTTCTTAAATCATTCGTACATAATCGAGCCCAAATGCCATTCAGAATATAAGAATTGACAGACACGAGCATCCGCAGCAACAAAGATAACAGTAGAGATTATATGGAAAATATTATGCTCATTACTTGTATGTGGCAAAACCTTGGATTTAGTCTTTCAGTCAAAAGCCTTATATAATATATTCAGTATTGTCACAGATAATAGCTTTATGTCTGGGTTGAATTTTATTCTGCCTTTGCCAAATGACAAGGGAATTATTTTTTCCTAGGTGATTGAAACTTTGGCCACATTTGATAGGAACATCTGACACTGTAACACTATATGATAGGTCCCAAATGTGTAGTTAGACTACTATTCACAGTTTAATGATCAATTTATATTTTTGTTTTTGCTTTTAATGAATTTATTGTTAGAATGTGTAATTTAAAATATGCAGTGCATTGTCTTTTGAAAGATATATTTATAATTAAGTGAAGACTTTACAAGTCTACATTCCTGTAAGTTATTGATAAACGTATGTCCGTGTTTATTTATTTATAGTCACAAGCTGCTGCTTTTCAATCGTCTGAGTGTTTCCTGGGAGATGAGGCGTTGAAGACTCCGTGTGTTCTACAGAGATTTCTCTCCCCTCTCTCAATCACGGTGTGTTTACTTGTCCTATGATTTCTGACCACTCTCGCTGTCTCTCCCGCAACCAAGGTCAGGGTTGAAGGCAACACCTGTCTGCCTCCCCACCTATCAATCAACCTGCTGAGAAACTGGGAGCAGAGATACTGCCTCTGTGTGTATGTGTGCTTGTACTTGTATCTGTGTGGGGATCAAAGGGAGTTTGGAAAGTGAGGACATTTGTCTTCTTTTCTTTGTAGGTTGATTTTTGGGTTAAAGTAACCTACTATATGGTTGGAGGACCTGTTATTTGTGCATTATTGAAATAACTGTGGCATTATATCCGTGCATAAATAATCTGTAAAGTATTTCAACTCAGTGGTGTACTGGCCTTTGAGATTGCCTAAAATACTGAGGTGGGTTTTCACATCGCTGGGCTGTTGGCTTTAACCATTCTTCTCTCTATGCCCGTCATTTGGGGCGCACATGAAAAACCTTCTCTGCGCTCATGAGAAATGGCCACTTCGGCCAATCATATCAAATCAACCCTCACTGACTTCACCCGAGCACGTAAACACTCCTTCCTCCCTTTCTCCTGATCAACAAGAGCCATAACTTCAACAGCCACCATTAAGCTTAATCACAAATGTTGGGCATTTGCTGAAACAAGTGACGCTGTTGTTAAACATAGGAGGAGAACGTTTCTAAAATAAATAAAAAAATTAAAAATAGAATATACAACTTTTTTCTTTTATCTGAATAAAGTTTGATAAAAAAAAAATGTTTTACCTGTTTTTAGTCATTATGAATTTAAGTCCTCAAAGGCAGCGTAACACATTACAGGAACCTTCACAGGAATTCATACAGATTGAACTGGGCATGAAAATGAATCTTACAGTGCTGATTGACTAACTCTCTGTTTTCCATGTTGTGAATAAAAAAGTTCAGAGACTGCTCCTGCATAGTAAGTGGAAAACCGAAGCTGTTACAGAACCATACAAATTTAAGAACCTTCTTTACACCAGCGTTAATATATCCTTTTTCATATCAGTTGGAATATTTATTTTTTTATTTATTTTATACACTTTATTAATCCCCGAGGGGAAATGTCTTCACTACAGCAGGGGGGCTCTCAGGGGGGAGATGCTGCAGCAGGCTGCCACGACCGCGGCGCCAGGTAACCTGACCTGAGGTGCATGTTTTTGGATGATGGGAGGAAGCCGGAGAACCCGGAGAGAACCCACGCAAGCACAGGGAGAACATGCAAACTCCGCACAGAAAGGCCCAGAACCGGATTTGAACCCGGAACCTTTTTGCTGTGAGGCGACAGTGCTAACCACTGCAGCACCGTGCTGCCCAAATAGTAGACATATGTGGTACCATATGACCATATGTGGTGTGTAGTACCTGGAGACAGTAATTCATAAATATATATATATATATATTTGTGAAAAATCACCTGAAACATTTCAGGCAGCAACATTTGTCCTACACGTTCAGTGTTTGGAGATGAATGATGGCTGATGAAAGTGTTGGTTGGTGATGGAGACGTCTGAGGATGACAGCAGCAGCAGTGTGTCAGCTCCGCAGTCTCTCCGAATGAATCCTTGCAGCTGATTGATGGTTCAGCTTCAGAGGCTCCAGGTTATGTTCACAGGGCTTCATCAAAGCTCTCGCCAGCCTGTCAAACAGACTCCATCAGCGCTGCCCTCCCGCTCTGACGGGGATCTGTCTCCGTCAGGTCGTGCTCTCTGAGCCACTGCCGGCGGTGATTATTGCTGATGTTTTCCTGCCATTGATTAGCTTTCCACGGAGCCGTCATTCAGCGGCCGATGGTGTCGCAGGAGACAAGTCTGGAGAGAGAGATCAACGCGAGCGCTGTCAGGACTCATCTGGTGTCTGTAACAGCACAGGAAATGAAAACTGTCCATTTGACAGGGAAGGAGAGTCAGACTGAGATGATGATGGTTCAGACTCAAAACACTTGCATACCTGTGAGCACAGACTCGATCAAACTACAAGGCAACATGGAGAAAATTGAAATAAGTATCACTTTGATTTGTGTGAAGCAAACTTAAACCCTTCAGTCCAGATTTAAGGACTAGTTTCAGGGTCCTGCAGGCTCGCTGTCACACTGACATGTCTTTTGCCATGTCCACACAAATAAATGTTCATTTTAAAAACACAGTTTTAACATTTAATAGGTACAAATTATCAGGGCAAGTCAGAGAATCTGATTGGTCACCAAAAAACATGTAACACCAGCACCCTATATAGGGCTGTTAAAGCTGCTGGACATGGGAAAATCAGCCCAATAATAGCTTGCCTCCTGTAACTGTAGGCAGTAGGATCATTAAAAAAAAAATGCAGAATTTAACAGCTTTGCCACACAAGACAACAAAGTCAGTAATGCCTGTACTTAATTGTGGATGTTGAAGTAACCACAGGAGGTCAAGGTTGGTGCCGTTTGTTTTCTTCCAGAAAAGGGTGTCGTGTTCGGAGGAGGTAACAGATGTAGCCGGTGGCAGAGCTGGATGATCCAGCTAGCCCACGCAGAAGTCACACTCCACCCACAATACAAGTCTGTCAAAAGAGCAGACAGAAAAGAGAGAAAGAAGACAAAAAAGGTTGCATGATAATGATGAGTGCCTTCCTACGCTAATCAAAAATCCCTATTCAAATCTAATGACTATTTGATAAATATCTAATAAATATATGTTTAACAAATATCTCGAGGGCAATTTAGAAGGTGGACTCGCGTCATTAATGTAATTTACTCATTTTCTCTGATAGCAGGACAAAAGATAAATAACTGATTTAAGGTCGACTTGGTTTACCTTATGAATGTCAATCAGCATTCTTCTACAAACAGCTAAATTATTTACATACACATTATGTTGTTTCATTTCAAATGTTTTTATTAATCACAGTGCAACAAGTCAAGCGGCAGTATCAGCTTCTACACGGGGGATATTTTGGGTGGCAAAAGAAAATGTTAATCTTCCACAATGTCAGTTATTTGATGTGAAAACACGAATGGTCATTTTCAGTTCCGGTTCTAATACAACAAACTTGGGCTTGGCAATGTTTTTTAGATACAAGATACGTGTACGACTTGATGATGTAATATGCTGCTGAAAACACATAGTCTGATCTGATTACATATAACACCAAGGTTTCTGAGGTTGGACTGAACAGCTGATAAGACCGATGCAATACACTGCACAACCTTGGAGACGTCATAGTGTAAAATGAACAACGTGAGTTTAGAATTAATTAGTGGCAAATTAAGTGATGGCATCTTGTCATTTTTGTTATTTCTTACACACTCTGTAGTTACAGCATCCTCGTCTCAGTGCTCAGATATCGGTGCATCCTGGAAAGCGCAGCCAAATAGCTGAAAAATGACAGCAAAACCATACCGGCTATCAAATTTATGTGAATAAAGCAAGATGAAAATCGGATTCAAACTTTGTGTGGATACTGTTGATTTAGGAAAAAGCTGACGATTAAGTTTTTCTCCTCATTCTGTTCTTTGCAGAACAATCTCTGCCGGGTTTTTTTACGAACAGAGGGGGAAATTGTGTCAACTTTCTGTCTTGAAGAATATTTCAAACACCATTAAAAATCCTCTGGGTGTGTTTGTATTTATTTCATGGAAATCAGCTGCATGTGTGCTTCTCCATTAAAACTCCACCAGACTGTTACAATGACTTTCAGCAGGTGTGAAGGAAGCAGAGGAAGTAATTTACCCAGCATGAAACAAATGCAAATTCAAACACACACGCACACACCAGCTGCATACGATCAATAACGATGACACAGCTGGCTTTAAATTGAGGAGAGATTGTCCAGATCCCTTTGATGGAAAATTGTCTTTTCTAACTCTGCCTCTGTTTTGGGGTTTTGTTTTGTTCCTTCATGAGCCAAATTAACTCTGCAGGGACGGATTCACTCTGACAAACGCTGTTTTTGTGGTGATGAGTAGAAAGTGTGTGAAGCCAGCAGAGAGCTCATACCTGCAATTTATCGAGCCAAAAAAGCCCTCCATACGGTGTCTGACTCTGAAGCCAGAGACCATAAACAATAAATGAATCAATCAAAGCAATCAATCAATTTTATTTAAAGTGCAGAATCACAATCCAACGTGGTCCTGATATGCTTTATAAATACAAACAATACATTAACCACTGCTGTTTTACATTGAGTAAATACAATTATAAAAGTTACACAGAATATAAAGCAGCGGATTCAATTATAAAAGTTAAAGTAAGACAACCTCATTAAAACATCAGTGTTAAAGAAACAAAATGTAATACTGGCACACAAATGCATACAGAGCAAAATAGAGATAAGAGCCAGTACTTATTTTAAGATTTATCTAATAGGAAATGGAGAGGGTCTGCCTCCAAAACTGGGAGCTGGTTCCACTGGGGACCACAAATAGGCCTGCACTCTGAGAGTTAAGTGTTTTATTGGGTTAATAGGGTACTGTGGGGTCTTTAAGATATGATGGAGCTTGGTCATTAAGAGCTTTATAGGAGAAGCATTTTATATTTTATTCTTCATTTCACAGGGAGCTAATTAGCTGACTGAGTAGCATTGTGATAGTGGGGAACATGGAATCAAAATTAGATGCAAGAGTCAGAAGTCAGCTTGTTAGTCAAAGACTTAAGGATTTATGAAGGGGCAGTGCTTGGCACTCTCAACACTTTGTGGAAACTGGATCGCTTGTATCAAAGCACGATCAGGCAGACCAAAAGGGACCAAACATCTGAAGATCACTACATCAAGCTTTGTTTAATGTGAGATAGAAAACAAATTAATCACAGATACAGAATTTAGTAAATAGAACGAAAGACGACAATCAGCAACAGTCTTTTCTAAAGAATGCTGTCTAGCCGTAGTCTCAGAGGATGATTCATGTTTTTATGCCATTTCAGCACAGTGGTGCAGTGGTTAGCATTGTTGCCTCACAGCAAAAAGGTTCCGGGTTTGAATCCGGGCCTGGCCCTTTCTGTGCGGCGTTTACATGTTCTCCCTGTGCCTGCGTGGGTTCTCTCCGGGTGGTCCGGCTTCCTCCCACCATCCAAAAACAATGCATCTCAAATTAATTGGTGGTTCTACAAATTGCTCTTAGGTGTGAATGAGAGCGTGAATGGTCTTTGTTTCCGTCTGTCTCTACGCGTTGGCCCTGTGATGGACTGGCGACCTGTCCAGGGTGAACCCTGCCTTCGCCCAATGTGAGCTGGGATAGGCTCTAGCCCCCCCCCCCCCCCCTTACGTGACCCTGGTCAGGATAAAGCGGGTATAGTTAATGGATGGATGGATGCCATTTCAGGAAGGAGATCTCAGGCTGAGACATACCAGCATTTTACAGTGGATGAATCCGAGTTAGACATTGGTATCAGATTCATCAATGTGGGCACCATTATCGTCTCTACAATATTTTATGGAAATCCAACCAATAGTTTAGCTCCCCTTAATTTGATTATCATGCGAATGTGTAGGTCTATGTTAGTGGGTTCTGCTGTGCTTTCCCAGTATATTTTCTCAACTGGGAAGAATCAGACGTACGTCACTGATGAAGGTGACACGCTACAGATATTCCATCCCTTGAAATATGCAGAAATTTTGCTCCTGAAAATGGTCTCCAAAGTGGCGACAGTACTAAAAGCACAACCTCAGATAACAGCACAAGTTCCATTATGGTTTTATAAGTGTCCTTAATGTAAAATACCTAAAGGCAAGAGAGGCTGGAAAAAGATTTGTTTTTACATTAGTAAAAAAAAAAAAACACAGAGGAGCCCACTTTATTTTCAGGTCATAATCAAGAGGCATTTTATCTGCAACTCTATTTATTTGCAACTAAAATAAGAGTCTCTGACAGCAGCAGGCTGATTACGCACAGCAGCAATAAAAACTTAAGCATTGGTGATTAAACCTGATGGCAGAGCAACACATTTTACCACCATGTCAGACTGAAACAGCAGACTGAAACATGCATACTGATGAGCTGAGCACACAGAGGAAACACTCTGCACATGAATCATTTAAACTCCTGCTGCTTTGGCCAAGAGTGCGGCTCTTGTAAGTTACATGTTGTTAAAACGTATATAACAGACGTCCGGGTCAGACTGGACATTGGTTAGACCATCGGAGAACATGTAACATATACATACAGTTTAAATTTAGCACTATATCTGCATTGACCCATTGGTGGTACTGACATATTTTAACATTGCCAGGACGTCCAGCTGACAGACAGACAACTTTTTAAATCTCGACGGGACGTCTTGATTGGACGTTCAAACAACATATTCAACATTGAGATGTTTGCTGGGTTGTAGCACTGCAATGTAAATAGGAAAAAAACTTGATTTAAGTAAAAACACATCAATAGCTTCTGTCATTCCTCCTTGTAGTGATATTTTGTACCGTAGATGATGAAATCCCCAAATGCCTTGCAGTTTTACATTGTGGAACATTATTCATAGATTGTTTACAGGGAGGTGAACCTCTCTCCGTCAATGCTGAGAGACTCTGCCTCTCTGGGATGCTCTTTTTTTATACCGAATCATGTCACTGACCTGTTTCCAATAAACCTTATTAGTTATGAGATACTCCACCAGGTGTTTTTCTTTAGCATTACCTAACTTTTCCAATACTTTGTTTGTCCCTGTCCCAACTTTTCTGAAACGGGTTACTGGCATCAAATTCAAAATGAGTATGAATTTCTTTAAAATAACAACATTTCTTTCTAAAAATGGGTTGACATTGCAACCATGAGATAGAAAGCCAACCCCTGAACATAACATAATATGCTACAGTCTCTGATTGTCATTTCTGACCTTGTACTTGCAGATGGCCACAGCACTAAAAGGCACTAAAGAGCATTTATACTACACTGATAGAAAAACATAATTGTGGTGGATCACCACAGACAACCCTTTGGAGTGAAACTGATGAACTTTGGCTCGGCCATGCCCAGATCAGAAGCTACAAAGGGCATGTTTCTGCAAACACTGGTGTGCTTTGACAGTAGAAATAGTAAAAATAACGCCTAGTTAAACCAAAAGTATTATACAACCAGAAATTAATGAGACATACCAGTGTATTAGGTAGGTGGCTCAGAGGTTGGCACAAATTCCCTGCCAAACACCTTAAGGTCAACACCCTTAAGGCTGTTGGTGTTGACACATTGGGCCGCATCCCCGGAGCAGGTGAGGAAAGATGAGTCACGGCCACAGTCAGCTGATCCTGGTTCTACCTGTTCAGGCCTTCTAGGAGGTACAGCTGGAAATTCAGTGCACTTACACTGGTTCCTGGAAATAAAACGACTACATATTTATGCCAATAAAAAATGGTATCACTTTTCAAGTAATGATTTCATTAAAAAAAATATTTAAAATATCATGCATAAGAAAAGCATCAACCTGGAATGAACTTGTTCAGGTGAATTTGAAAAGACTACAGGGATCTGGATTTTCTTCTTTTCTTTCCACCAATCTTTATTTACCGATGTACTGTACACCTGTCACATCCTGGTGTTTCCGCACACAGCATATGTTTTCATTGCACACCTAGCCCAGCAGCGGCAGCCCCATGAGGACTCTCCTTTTTGACCCTCCACATCTTTCAGCCGCCGCTCAATGAGCCTGAAGGTTGCCTCTTCATCGCGCGTTCTCCTGCGGCAGTACTGGCTCAGTTACTTCCTACTAATTCTTATGTTCACAAGGACATCAGTAAGAGCTTATGCACCCTCCTCGCTGAGCTGCTCCATCTTTTCCCGCCACAGAAGAGTGAGTTCTCCTGCATCCAGCTCGAAGACGCAGGCAGACATGGAGCCCGTATAGGTGAGTCAGAGGGGAAGAGCATTGGTGTTGCAGCTGACAGCCAGCCTCCTCATAAAATGCCAGACATCCAGCCGTATATGGAGGTCTGCCCGTCCCGTCACTCACACAGCAGCCACAGTCGACATACAACAGCACCGCGGGTGGAACAGCTGCCTGGCGGTACTGCGTTATCACAGCAGACACCATCATGTTACTCACCGCTCCTCCTCCCCATCACCACCTGATACATCTGGTTTTCCTGGGAATCTCTGCTGAAGTTCCCATCAGTCATCTTCGATCTCCCTCTCCCTAACCGGTCGAGTAAGATGACCGCTCACCTCTGAGCCTGGTTCAGTTGGAGGTTTTTCTTCCTGTTGAAAGGGAGTTTTTTTCTTCATGCTATAGCAGGTTTTTCTTTCTGTAAAAGAGAGTTTTTTAACTCCCAACTGTCACTCGTGGGATTTATCGGGTTCCTTAAGTGCCCTGAGATGTCTCATGTTATGATTTGGTGCTAGATAAACACACATTTTTAAATCCACATACTCCATACCATGACCTCCAGTGTCTATGCTCCGGGGCATCCTGTCCTATCTCCTACATCCGTCTGGGACATCCTTTTATGCAGTGACTTCTCATCCTCTTAGTCCAACGCCAAAACGTATAAATCAAACTGTCATTACTTCAATAAATCGTTTTCCACTCCTACTGATCTCTTCTTAGTGGATTACATTTGAACTATTTAATCAACAAAAATTAACAGCAACATATTCAAAGGTAACAGGTAACATAAACTGGTAACATTTTTAAGTAAATTGAAAAGAAATGCCTATAAGCATGCGGCTGTAACAACCAGTTAGGTTAAAAAAAAAAAAAAAGGCTTAAAAATGAAACTTTTTATTCTTCTGACCTTTCTGTGTTCTGCACTGCTTCCTATTTGCAGAGATATAACTTTGTGTGAAACGATTTATTTCCACTGCAGCCTGATGTAAAAATGAGCAATGGATGTTGGAACAAACTGTCTTAAAAACAAGCTGAGAGGATTCTGAAAGCAGATATCACAGCTGTAAAACAAAGCTGGGACTTACTGTGACTGCAAGAAAGCAACATAGTTGAGTTGTTCAGTTCTGCGGCTGGCTGAGAGAGAGACAAAATACGTTTTAATGTTCCCATAAAAAGAGGAAGATGCAGTGAATGAAACTGGCCTCAGGTCAGCGCTGAGCACATTTCATCCAAATTCAATCTGGAATTTACATTCTGTTTCATGTCATTACTATGCAGAGGACAAAGCTTCTCAAGGCAAGACATAAAATATCTGAAAGAGGTGAACTGAAACTGTCCGCCTTTTTCTTTATTCATCTTTCACATTGCGTTTCTCCGCAGAAGTCCATCAGAAAATATGCATAAAATAAAAACTGTTTTAAAGATATCAAAATGAGACATTTTGGACAGATGACTTGGTGTGCATAGACGTTCATGAATTCAACTTTAGGTTCTCCGCTTTGCTGACATAGTAAAGATGTGTTGTGAGTCAGCTCATTAGTTTAGCTGTGGTATGTCCCTTGATTTTCTTAAAAAAGAGTAAAACAGAACTAGTCTTCCATCATCACATATTGTACACTTTGAATCACATTCAATCTGAACACTATAAATAGGTCTTATGCATTATTTTATACAGATTTCAAAAAAATTATGTAAAACAATTAGTGTCTGTGAAGACATAGACTATTTTTATGTCTCTGTTAAGACAAGGATTCAAAACCACAGCAACAAAAATAGGCAGATAAGATTAATTTCTACTGGACAATAGTAAGCTTACAAAGTAATGCAAATGAGAGCAAAGAGGCCAAACAAGGGTAAAAAAACAGGGAATGCTAAAGTAAGCTGGAAAGCCAAAAAACCTCTGGCAAGTACTTAATGATACTGTATGATTGAGGGTTATATAAATGGGAATGGGAAAGTTGCCATTTTGGAACATTCCACGGGGTATTTGACTGCAACACCCAAAACATGTGCTACATTTCTGGTGCTAGCACACATAAAAGTGACAAATGTCATCATCTATTTCACGAGCAAAGACCACGACCTCAAACGCTGAGTACAAATTTGTATTGCTTATTTGGAGCGGTGATGACTGGTTGAGGGAGACAGAGCCAAGGTGAGAGTTAGCGGTTTGGGGAAGGCTTAGTTGAGGATCCACTGCAGCTCCCGGGCCTCACAGATCCCCAAAAAATCCCTCCTAAGGGGATGCCTGCCCGTTGCGCTGGTTTTTGAGGCTGTGGCGAGTGTAAAGCTGGTAGGCTTGGGAGGACCACCAGCCCATGACCTTGATTATGTGGTCTGGGACTCCTGTGCTTGACGCAGTAGTGGCTGCCCCAATGCGGAAGGACTGGCCGGAGAAGGATTCAGGATTAATGCCGGAGATGATCGGGACTTTCCGTAAGTGTGAAAGGAACCAAGATTGGTTGGCGACGTGGCCTGTTTCGGTGATGAACAGCGGTTCGAGGGCGGAGGTTTGCTGGGTTTTTCTGAGCTGCAGGTAGTATGCTAGAAGTTTGTAGGGGCTCAGATGTGAATATAGTTTAAAGGAGAATATGGGAACTGGGTTGCTCACTTGATTTGTTTTACTTCGTTTGAGTGAATAAGCCAAGCAATCCTCGGAGATAGGATAGAGGTCAGAGACGCAAGGGTGGTGGCTGGGGTCGAACTTGGCCAAAGAAGATGTAAATTTGAGCATCGCAGGAAGCCGAATAATGCAAGTAGAAACATGGACTACAGGGTTCATGCTAGGTGGGTGGAAAAAGTGATTAGAGGCAGGGTGGCAATGCAGCGGGAAATAAGATCGGTGGTTAACGGAAGACGGCGAGTTGGTGGAGGTGCTTGACGCTGCAGGCCTTTGATAAGCAAAGACAATTGGGGAAGTGTTGAAGGGGAGCAGGGGGAACCTGTGAGTAATTTTGCAAAGAAATTGACACAGCTGAGGTAAACCTTAATGGTCGGTATCTTGATGTGTAGGGTCGTGTGGGCATAAGAGATGAAGCTGCATATGGAGGCTACGTCGAAGGAAGGGAACAGAAGCTTAAACATAGAAGCGGAAAGAATTCCAGGCCATCTAGTAAGTAGAAAGGGTGCGAGGGGCTAAGCTGGTGATCATGGCTTGTTGAGATAAAGTGATGAGTTCTGCGATGATTGGTTTTAGGTGAGGAATGTCGTGTCCGAAAATGGTGGTACCAGGGTTGGATCTTTCTCTGCATCTGGGGCCAAGGTTCTGAAGGTCTGGAGAGAGAAACGGGACAGACAGACAGCGATAGCGTTACGCAGAAGCAGCAGCAACGGTATAGAGCTGAATGTGTTGTGGGTTGGAAAGTTGGTTGTCGTAGAAGAAGGTGATACTGTTCCAGTTGGAAAGTAGGTGCAGCCACAGCTACATCTCTGCTCTGGAAGGGGTATCAAGGAAAACTGGATCCAGAAGTGAATGTGTGGATGATGCATGGTAGAGCAAGTGCAAAAGAAAGGAGCGGCCCTGGGGAATAATCCGCAGGGTGAAGTTCAGGTGACCCAAGAGGGAGAGCAGTTGCTGTTGGGTGCAAGAGGAAGTAAGAAGAAGGTTTTGCAGGAGGAGAATGATGCAATGGAGTTTCCAGTTCCAAGCTTCCTTGCGCTTGGGAGTGGATAGTGTCGAGTGTAATCCTGAGAAATTCCAAGGAGTTTGATGGACCTTCTGTTTTCTCTTCAGAGAGAGGGACGCCAAGCTGAGCGAAGACTGATTTCGTAGTCAAAAGACCATAGGCCGGAGGTGATGAAGGAGGAGTTATGACCAGGAAGTCATCGAGAAGGTAGACCAGATGAGGAATTTCGTGGTTGTTGATGAGGATCCAACACAAGGCTTCTGATAGTGAGTCAAATAATTTAGGGCTGCTCTTGGAGCCAAAAGTGAGTGTTACTGCGAAGTAGTAGGCGTCCTTCCAGTGGACACCAAAGACACACCAGAAATCCAGACGAATGGGGAGGACTTTAAAGGCCCTTGTTATGTCGGCTTTAGAAAGTTATTATGCGTTTTTTTTCCTGAATATTTCCTAGTTGCTAGACCTACCGGGATGATTCGGAAATTTGGGAATGGTGGTTGGGAAAATGGGCCGATCATGAATACCTCCTTGACTTAAGAGGCTTGCAAGGAGTCGATTGTATCAGGGTCCCTCAGGGAAGACTGGAGATTTTTACACTGGAAGGGGACTGATGGAAGTGAGCTGGTCGCCGGGTGGAAGCCTTCTAAGAGACCTGTAATGAGGAAAGTGACAAAAAGTGAATGTGGAGGTATTTTTGAGAGCTTGTTTTAATGCATGAATGTTTATGGGGGTTGATGTGGACATGGCTAGTCATGGTTTTGAAGGATTATGGGGGCAAACTGGGCAGGAATGGCCACCGCTGCAGAAGGAGCAGGTGTGGGGGTTCCTGCACTGGGACATGTTGCATATGGACTCGTTGAAATTGTTGCAAATGGTTTTGCCTCCTTGGAGCATTATTGGTCAGCCTTTCCTATCTAATCCCTGAAGCAGGGGCATGCTGACACTAGGCGCTACAAATTTGGGAGTTAGGTATTTAGGAGGGTCGTTGGTTGGTGGGTGAGTGGTGGCCTAAGGTTGGCTTTGGGGTTGTCGATTGGTTTGGATGGGGGATGGTGCAAGCGGTGGCGGGATAGGAAGGACGTGGTATTGGTAGAAACCTGTTCTGCCGAAGTGGAGAGCCAAGTCGAGAATTATGCTCAGGTAGTTGTCTAGCTCTGTCCTCCTAACAGGGAAGGGGGCACAGAGAACATCTGTATACAGAGAAAAAGCGTAGGCAAACAGGAGTGGGGTGAGCTCTTTGGAGCTAGCTGGCGCTGAGGCATATATAACGATAAGGCCCTCCTGGCTGTCGATCACTGTTGGTATGGTGTGTTGGTTGAGGGGAGGGAGAATAAGTTCTGCCAAGTAGATGTATTTACCAGAAATGATCTGTTGGCGAAGGTTCACAGAGAATGGAGAACGTTTTTGAGCCGGGAGGGGGAATCGCTGATGCCGAGGAGAAGTGCAGGGTGTTTGGTTGGAGAGTGGGTTCAGCGGGTGGGAAAGGGGCCAGAGGTTTAAGGAAAATGTGGTCAGCTTCATCCTCTGGGAACCATAAATATCTGTTAAAAGAAAATTACTACAATGCTAACGGTGTCCCTAAAGACCTACACAGTTGTCTACCTGCTTTAGCATTATGCAGCAATGTGTTTTTCGGTGGTCCACTTAACTGTGTTTCAGTTGATTTCTCTTTCACAGGTTAACCTCAGAGTTAAGAGTAAGCCCTTCCCCCACTCTGACCCCGCCCCCTGCCGGTCCCGCCTCATCATCTAATCGCCATATTATTCAGCTGGCGTCTCTAAAGGTTGTGCTCGGGCTGGATTTATGGGCGAGCTTTAAAGTCAGAGGTAGAACAGCACATTAGGCAGATCAGAGTGGTCTGTGTGGAATTATTATGCTCACTTTACTGCACAGGAGGAGGATTAATTAAAGGAAACATGCAGGTGATACATCACCGGGCAGTCAATTCATTTCCCCCAGCAGACACAAAGACCATGGTTATACTAGGAACAGTTTGAGGCTACAGAAAGTACTGAGAAAATACGAGTAGTGCATCAAATACAAGAAAGAGTACTCTTGGCTGCAGCGCAACAAGGTGTAAAATGTCAGACTTCATGAAAAGTATTATACATAGGTCCTCATCAATAAAACATGTGGTGTGCTTTAGCTGATGTAGTGCTCTCAATAACACAAGATGAAAGTCAAATTAAGCATTTTTATAGGCGACAACAATGTTAAAAATATATTGAAAGATGATTTTGTTTACAATTGTATACAAATTTGTAATCTGGTATTGAGTAAGTGGAACCCAGTAAGCTTGCTTTCAGGTCTATTACTCTCGTATTTGTTGGTTGTCTGACTGTAAACTCCATCTGGTCTCTCATGAAAAAATTATCTCAACGAAGTTAACTTTACTGACTAAAGTTGCTACAGCTGAAAATAAGGGTGTGTTGAAACTTTCCATATTTGAATGAATGTACTTGACATAACTGAAACCTGAGTGATGACTGCGTCTTTTTGAGTGTAACTGTATAAACTTCCTGAGTGTTCAAAAGAGTCTGGTGACTTTAATTTAATCAGCTACAGCTTCATATTTCTCCAGCAGAGAAATGGTAGCAGCAGCTCATTACATAAATTAATTCACAGGAAGGTTACAAATGAGCTCTATTTTTCATTGTATGTTTAAAACATCCAGCAGTGTGCTCATGAAAATTAAAAGCCTTCATAGAGAAACTGAATTAAAACAAATTCTGCTTTGAAAGGAGAGTTAAATTGATTTAAAAAAAAATTTAAAAAAAAAAAAAACTTTTAAAGAACTGATATTGGAATATAAGATAGCTATTTTTACTTTTGGTTCCCATAGAGACATTTTGAAAATTTTCAACTGAAAGAATAAGGATGTGTAGTTGGATATCAGTGTAATTGTAAGATACATCTGAAAGACAAAATGTAAGCCGGGTGATGAAAAAAGTAAGTCCTATTTAATGCTCTGATTACACATGGAAGTTTTTCTTGGGTCCCCTAATCATGATAGTCTTTTTTTTTTTTCCAAATATTAATATCATCCAACAAAAAAATGTGTACATGTCATATTTTGGAAAAGTGATGACACCCTTGGAAGCTACCCCCTTTAACAGAAACTTCTGATAGGCATTTTACATAATTGCCCACCAGACTTTGTCATCAGCTTACCGACAAAATTCTCTCAGTTGCAAGACGTTTATTTGCATGTGCTGCTGTCCTTTTTAAAAGTCCTCCCCCCTCCTTTGCATATCTGTTTCTTATATTATGGATCTGAGGGTGTCAGGGGTGGATTTACTTTTTCATTACGACTGATTTGTTATTATTTAATTAAATTATGGACATTACTACAATACAATTTTACACAACAGTTTACAAGGGATGTCGGCTACCCTTGCACATGACTGTAGGTTGGACAATCTCTGTGATGAAAACAAATCTCTTGACCGTTAACAAATTACTGCTTCAGCATACTCACTTCACTACTGAGAAGTTAGCTTTAAGAGCTAAACCGAACTGCTAATTATGAAACTGTATTGACCTTCCTACATACATAACACACTCCAGCGTTAAAAGGGGTTTTTGTCTTTGCAGTATGAAAGAGACTCTGAGTATCACTTGTATCTCTATGTGAACCCTGACTGTAAAGAAACCCTGATAGTGCTGATGTTATTCCATGACAGGAAGAGGCTGGTGTTGGGTCTGTGTGTCTCTGATTCACAGAGCTGCTTGTGCTGAAATGTGCACTGCTGAGAAGGAAGTGGATTAACTGAGTATGAAAAAGTTTCCTTTCAAACTTTTAACTCTGAATTCAAATTGTTCAGATATCTGCTGTAATAAGATATCAGGATAACTGTCAGCATGGATTAACTGGTCTCAGTTCAGTACTGAAAAAAGGCAAAGCTTCTCCATGTTCTCTGCCCTATCGAGGTGTGTAACCTCCCCCAGTGTGGGTTAAACGGCCTCCAGCAGCAGGTGGAGCTGCTCTGATCAAATCCCAGCATGGAAATGTGAAGCAAAAAGCAGCAAGCTGGTTCCTATGGTGACTTTGGAGGGTTTCCAGGCTGTGCCACACTGAGTTATTCTGTAATTGTATAGCTGTACAGAATAGCAACTACCACAGCTGGAGGCTAAAGCCAAAGAGCAAGTAGCTCGTACAGTAGATTCAGAGGCGATGATACAGAAACTAAACTCAACCCAACTTGATTCGTTCACAAAGAAAGTTCCAAAAGGTTATTATTACAAGACTGCAGCGTAGCTCCTCTTAATGTGCAGTGAAGGATTTGACTGCACGCCAACAACAGTTTCTGTGCAATTTAGGGAACAACAACAAGCAAGGAGTCTGAACTTTATATATGCTTATTACTAAAAACTAAACAACAATAGACCAACTGCTAACTATGACGTAAACAAATACACACACTTACATATGGAAATGAAACAAGCAACACAATAACGGGGAATGAAAGTGATTGAAACCAGTTGCCAATGGAGTAAAAAAGCACAATATTTAAGATTGAACCGATGAGATGTTACTCGAAAGCAAATGCGAATTTAGATCATAATTTTGGAATAGAGAGGCTCAGAGAAGCATGCAGACAAAGTGGAGATTGGCACTGGTCAACAAGAGAAGTCAGTGATGTTTTCATGTGACATTTTTTCAAAGGGATTTGTACATGTTTTTTAATAAGGAAGGAATCTGACAAGTGGGCTGTTTTTCACCCAGAGAGGGGCGTTGATTAATTTTACAGGACAAGTCCCAGTCAGATATTCCAGAGTCACGTTTCACTTACTTCATACCAATTTGTAGTAACAATGCAATATTACATTATATCTGAACTCCTGGGAGCCAGACGGTGACGATGGTGGTTAATACCAATAGACTGGCTTTAACTATTAATTGATTTCCAACTGGCGACATAAACGTATAAACTGCTGTATTAAAAGAAGCATCAATGAGTACAAAAGAAGTTATTCTGACTCAATGTCTTGGACATACACGATATGACATATCAGTAAAAAAAGGTTGAATCCAGGTAAATCATATATTTGTATGAATGTGGGATGGTTCCTGGTGGTGTAAATTGTAGATTTGAGTGTGTGTGCTGTAGTCTGAGACACACTCAGCTCCAGGTTTGTTTGGACGTTGTCTAGAGTTTCTTTTGATTGTGGCTCTGAGGATTTTGAATCCAACTTTTTCTCTCCCATAGCTTTTTCTTATTATCTGTTGTCTCCATTCAGTTCCCTCGCTCGCATAGTTTCTCTTCTTTCTTTTCCAGATGTCCCGTCATGGAGCTGCATGTCTCTGATCTGCGCTTGTCGTCTCCACCAACAGTTCATGTCTTGTATCTTTATGCTGTCCTTTTCTCTCTCTGCTCTCCTCTCACCCCAACCGGTCGAGGCAGATGGCCGCCCTCCTCTGATCCTGGTTCTGTCGGAGGTTTCTTCCTGTTAAGAGGGAGTTTTTCTTCCCTCTGTTGGAGGTTTTTCTCCCTTAAAGAGGAGTTTTTTTTCCCTCCTAGCTTATGTGGGAATTGATGAATTGTTGGTTTTCTCTGTATAATATTGTAAAGTCTTGCTGTAAGGACTTTAATGTGTTAAGTGCCATGAAATAACCTATGTTGTAATTTGGTGCTATATAAATAAAATTGAATTGAAAGTTGAACTCACTGAGCAGGGATTGTAGTCCTGGTTGAGGAACCGGAAGCTCAGGAACTGTTTGTTTGTTAGACTGTTCCAAAACATGTTCTGATGCGGTTTGGATCGTGGTGCCTTATGGTCAAACTGCTGCCTTCTTCAAAGGAGCTCTGAATTTTTTTTGGATGTTTAGCCCTGTGTGGCAGTCTGTTGGTTGAAGGAGACACTGGCGCTGGCTTCGGATTGTTATTTGGGAAAGGAAGCTGTTTCGTGTCTTCATGCATAGTGTGCTCATGGCTCGGTTTGACCACACACCACAGATGGATGTTACATGCCGGCTCCAACTGACTCTCATTCAAAAATGTTACATTTTCTGTAAAAATAAAATGTCGATGATTTGACGAGGTGAAATTATAAAACAATATTTTTGCAGAATAAAAGAAAGAAAATTTATGTCGTGACCAAAAACGTTTTAACAAATGGGAAGGGGGGAGAACATTTGTTATATAAATATACAGAGAAAGGAGGAATTGTAGGACGATGATGTGTGAATTTATCATCCATTATGTTCTGACTGAATCAGATTACGGACGAAATATGAAGCGAGTGAAAAATGTTGCATTTCAAATATAGAGTGAAAGGACTGTAATGAGCAGATATTAGGATCAACGCACATCTGCTGCTCCAGACTTAAATAGCCCCAGTATTAGATAACTACCACAAAGCTGCAGAATATAAAACTGCTGCATATGAAGGATTCTTAGGAATTATCAAGAAGCATGTTTGTCTACTGCACACGGCAAACACATCTGATCTGTTTCTGTGCAGTAACAGTTTAACAGAAGGAACGAACATACAATATTCAATATGTTGAATTCATGGCAGAACAATACTGTCAGTATTAAAACAATGTAATCACACATATAGTAGTAGAACATTTTTTTTAAACTTTTTAAATACAGTAGTAAAAGCAATTCTTCACCTGGACTGCTTTTAACAGTCTCGAAGGAGTTCCCAAATATGGTGTTACCTTTCCTTGACTGTGCGGACCAACTCATCTCATTTGGGATTGGGTCGGGTGTTTGTGGAGGCCGGATCATCTGAGGCTAGCCTCGTGCGAACTAGTCACAATTTCACTCTGTAAAAATGCGTTTGGCTACCCTCCACAGGGAATCGTTCCATCGTACCTAGACCTGGGGTTCATTATGACCAATCGGCATGCGCTGAAACAGGCCGACACTCTGCCACCGCTGCAACTACTTACCCGTGTCCACCAACAAGTTTTTTCCTGAGTACAGCATATGTTTTAAACTGTTTTAATAATTACCTGCAGCTTAATGAGGTGCTGAGTGTTTATTCTGCGCTCAGCGCTGAACATTCAGCGATTTTTTTTCCCCCCAGTCAGCGAGAGTTGGAAAGTATTAACGCTCCACTCGTCACTGTCACCAGCCGTCCAATCACAGTAAAGGAGGTACGGGAGAAACGTGGTTAACCACCGACACTGGTCGCTGATTGGTCCGCCCTTCAGAGTGGCTGTACTAACGCTAATACAAGCTAAATTCCCAGACTCAGTCAGGTGCAGCCAGGCTAATCTGAGGCAGCACTCTGTCACTCTGCTTCTTGGTCAAACACCCTTTACCGAGCCTGGTTGGGTGTATCGATCATTGTTCTGTAGGGCAACAAATGATGAGCTCACAAACCTCAAACCAGGGGCTTGTACAACGAAGCAGCTTCAGCTTATCCAGGATAGGTTTTTGTTATCTGATTTCATTCAGCCAAACAACCAGAGTCACAGTAAGCGGTCGCATGACGGTGGTTATTAACTCGATAAGTCAACCCAGGTTTTCTTAATCACACTATGAGCATGTTCACAGTGGGGCAAACATGAACACGTGTAGCAGAGCTGCATATTTTACAAACTAATAACTATAAGGTTTGTTGTTATGGCATACATTTGTTTAAAAAAAGAATGACTTTAGCTTTGTTTTTTTTCAGCTGCAACTCCAGCCAAACAGGCTTGTAAGCAAATAAGGAAAAAAATATGTTTGTTGAGTCGGCTTACTTTTAAGTATTAAGTGCGACAGGCTCAAAGCTTCAGTCAGTCTCTGATGACATCTGTAGACCAGAGCACAATGAAAGAGCTTTGAGAGTCAACAGGAAAAAACATGAACTGAAGAAGTCAGGAGGGGGCCCTCCTACACAGCACTGCGGGAGGCAGTCCCTCTGCAGAAATGAGGTTTGCCCATTAATGGTAAAGGGTAGAAGATGGTGTCCCCTCAGACCCTGGTGGAAGCAGCAACTCCCAACAGGCCACATTTGTACACTGAATGAGTCAGTGAGTTCATGCTAAATTACTGGGTTACAAATAAAAATGATGTAATATCCTTATTATGATGGGAGTAACATCCACAGTTGATGGGGAGACATTGGTGTTGCTGCCACCACCTATTTACACACTGGCAATGGACTGACCCGGGGGACGTTCCCTCAACGCTGGTGACCATGCCCTGATCATCTGCAACAGCATTTGGGGTTAACAATGCTTTAAAAAGATAAAGGTATTTACAGTAAGTCAATGTAGCATCAATGTGCATTTTAAAGCACTCCAAGGTGGGACCAACACACACACACACACACACACACACACACACACACACACACACACACACACACACACACACACACACACACACACACACACACACACACACACACACACACACACACACACACACACACACACACACACACGCACACCAATCTGTCATAGCATTAGAAGCACTGACAGGTGAACAGCTCAGCACTAAATCCTCCCTTCATAAGTATTAGCGGGTTTGAGAGGTGCTGATTTATTTTAATGGTCAATTCGGAGACTGTAATTTGTGGTGCTGTTGAACTGTAATGAGATATACTGAGAGGTGTTCCTAATATTTCTTAAATTTATATCATTTAAAGGGGAGGGACAAAATGAGAAATGTACTCGTCTACATTATTTATTCGCCTATTAGTCACAGGTTCTGGTCTACCTGTTCTGTCATGAAAGCCCTTTTTTATGGACTGCGTGGGCAAGTGGCCAAGGAGCAAAACAAAGGCATCTGGTAGCTCTGGTAGAGTTCGCGACACCTTGGGAATTGGCTTGCTGAATTTTTTCACAGCACACATTCTAGTACTCGTAGCAAAGTACCACAAGGCAATGCACACAGTCTGTAGGAACACAACTCTGAAGTGTGGCAATGCCAACAAACGGCTCAATGAGCTAACAAAGATTCTGGCAATTCCCTCCGAGGAGAATCCATATCTGTCGTGAAAAAAATCATCAGGAAAAGCCAAAGGGGATTGCTGGTCTCTGAACACACTTGCCCTCATAATAAATCCTCTTATTATTATGCTCCAAGCTCAGAGTAATATAAGAAATGACAACAAAATAAAACAGAGACACAACAGGCAAAGACAAACAAACAATATTGTAATTAGAAAGCAATCTTTTTTAAACAAAACACATTTTATTTTGTTATTCATTTATGAATCCAAAACAAAAACTGAACTTCAGTTTGATATTCAGTCTGTGGATTTGTATGACCAGTGATGTGACCATTTTTTTCATTGTCCTTTTTCATTTCAGGTATAAAATTGAAAAGTGCAATAAATAAACGATAAACAAACCTGTGTTCGATTTGATTTGTGTGTGATTCATAAATGAATAGTTTTTTCCCATTTTTATTTTCAGGGTTCTGTTGAATATGAAAAGACTGAATCATACACAGATTAATAACCCTATTCAAAATCCTATTGACATCTTCAACAATTTTCTTCTAAACAAATAGCATTTTCAGTTTGGTGTCAACCTTTACAGAATATAAGCAGAATGGGAGGACCAGGAAAAAAAACAATTTATTCTGACTTGGGAGAATTATTCCACTGTGGTCAGACCTCGGATGCCAGATGAGTTTAAAATAACAACATTTCTTGTGTTATGCATTTGTTGCAGTTCGTTACTTCTTTCTTTTACTGATTAATTTTCCAAATATTCATTTTGGATTTCATTTTATGGTACATTTTCAGCCATTCTGTGAATAGTTTGTTGAAGTGTTCATAGGTCTTTTCACCGAGTGTGGTATACCATCGCTGCCACAATTTCCCATATCCAGCTTCAAGTCAGAGGACATGAACAGTTTTCCCACATGCCCGCTCATAATTAGAATCACAACATTACAACACGAATGCAGACTTGAGTTACACATACCTGTAATAACAGCAGGGCAAAGAGAATTGAACAATTTATTTTGTGTTGAGAAAAATAAGGACATCAAGGTTTCAGTTGTTTGATACAACTGCTGTAGTTGATGGTAATTTGTCTCAGAATTTGAAAAATAATGTTAAATGAGAAATGAAATAGAGTAGACAGGAAGTGATGTCATGACCTCAGCTCTTCGTGGTGTTGAATAAAGAAGAAAACTTCCTGTGAACCAGTTATATTTTACACTTGAATATTCAACATGTTTAAACATCTATCTGCTCAGTTTTCACCGGACTTTTCAAACTAAAAGTTTATTCAAAGATGAAACATGATCCAGACAGTTGTCTCCAGTTAGTGTTTTACACAGTCAGTGTTTTACTGTTTTACAGTAAATGTGTTTCAGATTACATTCCAGTATGACAGCTGAGGGTTGTCAATGACATGAAGCTGATAATTGTTAGGTAATCTGCATGGAGAAATGATAACTGTAAAACTATTATAAATGTGCTGGATAGAGCACCGCATTATGCCACTGAACCCCAGGCACCACAGCAGGGACCTGTTATGACCCATCACCTTTACATTTGAGGAGGCAGAACCCCAGATTACACTATAAATGTGTGCTCCTTTTTGGGACTTTTGTTGTTTGGTTTGTATCTCTTTGTAGCGCTTTTGTGGCTCTATGCAGTAGTTTTGTGTCTCTTTTTTCATTTTGCGTCTCTTCACAGTTTTTCAGCATAATTGAGGTTGTGTCTTTATAGTCACTTCTCTTTTTGATGTCTCTTTTTGTCTATTTAGTGTCATATTTTGTCTTTTTATGTGTTATTGATGTCTTTCCAACAAGAAACACGTCGTCCCCTGATACAGACGCTACGACCAAGACACCCGTTTTAAAATTCATCCATGCGTTCAACAAGTAGAAGGATCCCAAAAGTCAGTAGGATTCATAATCAATGAATGTCTGAATATTTAATTGCAATATGTCCAATAATCGGCATGGTTTGAGGAGTATATATGTGGTGATAACCTTAAACTAGACAACAGAGCAGGTTAAATAAAACTGGATGCAGAACCAAAAAACACAGCTCAAACTGTGAATGTACTTTGTGTCTGTCAGCAGTTCTCACCTAATGTTATCCAAAATGTCTTTATCAGACAAAATGTCCAACGTGATCACAATAAACATGACATGCCCAAGAAGAACATGCTTAAAAGTACAAGTGGAAAATCCTTTCATGCAGGTTTAAGGATGAAGTATTCCCCACCAAACTCCTGTGTGTGTGTCTACCATCTTTTATCCTGAGATTTTAAATTTGATCTTCATGCCTTCATACTGAGCAGCCACATGAGCCTCTTGATTAATCAATCCTCACAATGCTCACAGAAGCGCGTGTAACTCCGGTGGTGATTTTGATGAAGCGATGAAACTTCGACTACTTACTCACGAAGGGTTTAACCTCTCTTTGCTCCGTGCATATCATCGTACTGCATACTGTTCACACGCAAAAGGAGCAGTCTCTGAACTTTTTGATCCACACTCGTAGCAAGCTCCAACTGCTGTGAGGCTATATAGGCATCAATCCTTTTTGACATTTAAAAAGTTTAACATGTTAGTTGAAAAAACCCAATGGTGGTATCCAGGATTTTTTTTTAAATCTATTTTCTATTTAGCCAATGTGTTGTAAACCTGACAGATGATCATGTGTGTCATCACTCCGACGGTCCGACAACAGCTGAACCAACACTAATGTTAACCAGCAGGAGCTCCATAAATCTATCACTGATACTGACTGATTGGTCTGCCATGTCGCCTCCTGGAGCTCTAAACAGCAGCTTCCAGCAGTCAGATAACAACCGCCATCGTCTCAGCAGCAGCAGCAGAAATAGCAGAGCCATTATCCCGCTGGGTGTTATCAGGGACGGATGAGGAGGCAGGATATCAGCTCCTAATCTCCCCCCGCCGCTGTCTGTCGCTCACACCGCCGCCGCCTGTGCTGCAGCAGCAGGCCGAGGAAAATGGATTCTTCATTCCTGTTGCCAAGACATTCCTCTTCCTCCTCTTCCTCCTCCTCCTCCTCCCATGGCCAAGATTTTAGTGATAAATGAAACCGGCGTAAGAGAGAAAGGAGTGGAGCTCTCTGACCACAAACAGTCAGTCTGACTTTTAATAAATGCAAAGAATGACAAACATGTGTTTCAAGGTGAGGGGACTGAAAATGACGGATCAAACGTATACTATGAGACCACAGTCATTCCGTAACTGGAACCATGACAACAGAAGCATATCATCTTTTACCCTTTTTTTTTTTTTTTTTTTTTAAGTGAGAAAAACAGTGACATAAATAGGTAGGTAGGTAGGTATATACTTTATTAATCCCCGAGGGGAATTTTTTTTTTTTTAAATAAACAGCTACAATAATACACATGTAGGCTCGTATACACAAATGCGCGTATGCACATAAAAGAGGCTACACACACACATACACATTCAAGAGAAAATAATGATCGTAGTCATCATTATTATTGTTATGACAGTAATACACACACACATATACTTATATAATTACAATGACAACAAGGTTGTGTTTAAAGTGAGATTACAATGAGTTAGGGGGTCGGTGGGAGTCATCTAAAGTGTGTATGTTTGATCCATGCGTGTGTGTAACGGTGTAAGTGTGTGTCAGGCTACAACAAAAAGTCAATGAGTGAAATAGCTGCTATGAGTTTTATCATTTAAGTTTATTGAGAAATTGGTTCCAGATTATTTCAAAGTTGTTGGTTTGTTTATTGATAGAAGCAGTTTTTTCACTGAATTGTAATCGATAAGTAGGTTCTTCCAAAGTGCGGTGTTGATTGCGTTCTTTGACTTCCAGTTCATGAGGAAGGTTTTCTTGGTGGTGATTATGGCTACAGAAAGTATTCTACCGGCCTCTAATCTTCAGGAAGCAGTTATTATAACTTTTTTTGGTGTGCCTAAATCTGACCAAATCTTAACTGCAGCTTTGTGACTTAAGCTTAATTTTGAAAAGGAGATGGTGTCCTTCAGATAGGAAAATGTCATCAAAAAACTCACCTATGAACTATTTTTTTATGACCAAATTACAGTAAAACTAAGTAAAAAACAACATTTAAAAGTAAGAACTATGATCATGTTTGTTGGACAGTGAATAATAACAAAACAATAATGCTCCAAGACAGTATTTCAATTGTAAATTAAGATAATAAGATACTTTGTGAAAATGGTTACATAGTTTTGAGTTAGTAAATAGTAGTTATCATGAGCATTTTTTTTTTTTATTCTTATAATTTTGAACAATTCAGCTTTGTTTTTCCTGGCAGAACAGGCTTCTGCATCTGCCAAGTTTGAAGCAGCTAGAACCGAATCATCGGCCTGTAAAATATTTAGTCATCCTGTGGGTTCAGTTAAGCCTAATAAATGCTGAAAATGGGAGAAAATAGAACAAAACAAAAGGCGGGGGACTCCTTGCAGGAGGAGCAAAATCCTCCAGAGAGGTTCATAAAAATGTCAAAGAGGAAGAGACGCAAACAGGTGACGATAACCAACAATGACACAGATGGCGGCAGGTTTCTGACCTTTGAACGCTTCAGAGAACTTCACTACAGATGTGTGAAGCTCTGTAAGAAGGGTGACGAAACTCTCAAACCTGTAAACATTTTAAAGGCTTTTAAGTGTAGAGAGCCAGAGAGGAGCCACTGTGAACAGGACCTGGTAAGAATTGAGGAAAGATTATGTTGAAAGGACGACTTGGTTAAGTCATAAAGTCTCATATTAACCCTTTCACCACCCTGAGGCTCCGTGTACCAGACCAGGATCAGCTCGTATCTGCTGTTCTGTGGCTCAATCACTGAAAAGGCTGCCCGATTCTACTTTGACTAAAATGGATGTAGCACTGTTGTACTTCATTACTGTTGCTCCAAATTAGGTGAAGTTGCAGTTGATATTTTTTAGAACAGGTTCAATAACATCAATGTTAACTGACCTGTTGTCTTTAGGCTGTTATTTACTCTTGATGTCATGAACCATTCCAGTTTGAACCTATGATGTGGCCTAGCTAACTCCACTGTTGAAAAACCTCCTTCCTACCAAGGCCTAGAGGGATGAGACTTTGCCTTTACCTACCTGGCCACATGTGAACTGATAAGAGGGCTGGATCAGGCCCTATTCAGTCTTTCCCTTTGTTTGCTGCAACATGCTGTTCTCCATTTGGTGTTGTCCATTGTTCTCCACTTAGCTTTTCACTGGATGCATTATTTAAGGGAGTTATGGATTTTGGTGAGTTATTGTTGATTCTTTGATCCTCAGGTAATGTATAATGCTTTGACTATAATATAATAAAAAATAATCCTCATCATCACCTGTAACAGTCAACAGTTGTTTGGAAGTGGAAATAAAAGGACAAATTGTGAAACGGCTCTCATCTCTGGTCCTCATGCTTTAACTGGTGTGCCGATGCAGAAACTCACCAACTAACCCAGCCACCTAAAATCAGCCTTTTTACAACTACAATGACATCCCAACAGCCTACATGTCACTAGCATGACTAAAACCTGATCTTTTGTGCTCCCTGATCTATGGACCCCTGGGACCAGTTATATTCATGTATTAATCCATCAATAGGTCCAAATAGCAACATTGACTGCAGCATGGCATAATAATTGTTTTAGTATTGCTGCAAATTAAAGGCCAGAAATGAACAAATGGTTATTGAATTACACAGTGGCTTTTGACAAAACCCTTCTCTCCGTGCATGCACACATGGAAATGTACGGCATCGCAGTCAATTGCAGGGTCACTGTGAAAAACATTCTCTCTGTCTCTTCGCTTTCCCTGTTGTTTCAATTTAGGAATTAGGGCCTCGTGTTCTGTTTACAACCTCTACAAGCAAGCAGGCAACCAAACTAAGTCATCGTTTGTCTGTCTTTCATCTCCTGCGATCCAGTTTGGTACCATGGACGGAGCAGCCTACAACACAACAACATATCACAGTTCTAGAACTGGGTCAGGACTCCTGCTCAGCTGCTTTGGGCTCCACATGAAGGAAGACGTTTATGAGCTGAGGTTCAGAGTAAGCTTTATCACCTGTATCGCTGCATCACGCTGTTGTGACTGCAGCCGCATCTCTTTCTAATTGATATTTAACGAGCTAATTAATACACAACACTGACGGTTTTTTACTAATATTATTTTTTTCAGGAACCTTACTTACCAAAAAAAAAATCAACCCTTGACTACAAAATGGACAATGACTCAGAGCTCCCCATTAAAAGTATCTCTGTAATTCAAACCATTATGCCTTGACGCACACTCTAGATGTCCAGATTTACAATCCTAGAATTCTTGGTGGAAGGAACGGTGGTTAGAATCAGGATTCAATGAGGCCAGCGGGTGAGGGAGCGACCATCCCTGGACCGAGGAGGGATCTTTTGCCATCTTACAATGTTTGTGATTGCAGCTATTCCCCAATCTTACGCAACACAGTACACATGGCCATTGTAATTAATTAACATGGGTATTTGTATACGCATCTGGTTACTAAAATATACACATTTTGGTCTTAACGCAGCTGTGTTGTTGAAAGGGTTTGGGATACTTGCAGTCAGCAGTGGCTGATGAAGTCACTTTCATGTGAGATGAAATGTTTTCCCTCCAAACTTTGGGTCGAGAAGAATTGATTCAACTTTCTGGGAATGGTTGGGTATGCAATTTATCAATTGTCAAGAACACTTTTTTAAAACTTCAAGAACAGACAAACAATTGTAATGCAAGACTCGACATTTCATCAAAGAATATTGAGTGAATTATTGTACTGTTACACATTCCAGGATGAATGCCTTCAAGTAAATTACCTGACTTCTTAAGTTCAACTTATTTCATTATTTCTTTAATCATTTTTATGACATTTTAAAGAATCCCCTCGTATGTGGAAGCATTGGGCTGATGGAAAACAGTCTTTATCTGCAAATATGGAACAAAGGCAACCAGTGTTCTTCACCACTGATTCGTAATCATAAATTAATCATACAGTGTGATTACTGTATTGTAAGATAGAACTATCAGTATAAAAATGTTTCACTTTCCATCCTTCATTAACTAATAAAAGTGAATATATTTGAGGTGTTGTTGTTTATGTAATCTGCAGCTCCAGATCTGAGCTGCCGGTTCTGTGATTGATTAACATTTATTAACTCAGAATAAAACCCGACTGACTGCATGAATAGATCAATGAGAGGAGAGTCCAGCTCCTCTGTGTTAAACTGTTGCTGTACAGCTTGTGTTTGGCGGCATTATGTTAAACGGTGCTCTCATTAATTTTGTAAACAGAATCCGAGTCATTGCTTTTAAGTGCCAACTGCGGTGATTAAATCTTTATTCATACATCAGGTTCTGACAGAGGAGCTACAAGTGATTCCTCACAGCAGGAACAAAAGACTGCTGATTAAACAGCAGCGACGTCAAAGGACCAACGTGAAGAACGGAGTCACTGTAGCGCAGTTTACCGCAGGAGGCGGTTATACAAACAGAAGCTCAAACATGTCAGGACTGAATATTTGAAGTGCAGATGGAAGTTTAAACTCAGTTCAAAATGCTTTGAAGTCAAAGAATAACAACAGAAGAGTTTCTTCCTCTACAACACTACAGTCCAAGCCAGCTTCTACACATTCCTAACAGACCACCTGTATGAAAAACATTTTGTTAAAATATATTTTATATCTGCAAAACATTGTTTACTTCTATTACTGCATTCAAAAACTCCTTTAGAGAAATAGTGAAAGATTCTTCGATTTAAAAAGTATTTTGAATTAAGGCCAATCATCCATTTTGGGAGTCACACACTTCCTTTAGTACACGAACAAATAGTGCTGTTCCATGTGAGGACTCTTTCTTGTGCAGTGAATGAATTTTGACAGAGTAGTTTTCAAATAGCACACTGTGTGATTGAGACCAAATGTGTGGACATTTTGATCCTCACAATACGATCCACAATGAAACAAATACTAAGCCACTCGAAAATCAATTAACTTAATTTAAAATGATTTTACAAACGCACACATCATATCCTGAAGAAATATCAATATTTCATGTACAAATGTGTAACTTCAACTTTGCAGATCTGACCATTTGTGCTTCTGAGAAGCTGCCCGTGTATACACATAACTAAAAAGATTCGGGATTTTTATTTTTATTTTCATTTTATTTAATTTACGGATTGTTAAATATGTGCGCACAATCACCTGATTCACACAGATCTGGTTGCATTTACGTGTCGAGTTTTGAGACTCTTTTCGCGGTCTCCAGTTCCACACACATCCACGAATACTTTTTATCATTTGTGCAATCTCTCCCCAATTAGTGACTCACACACTTTGACACCAACACTTACAAAAGTTACCTGCAGATCCTGAAATGAAATGTTGGCGTATATGAAGACTTTAATTTCCATCACACGGTTGCTGGACAGCCAGTGCTGGATAAATGATCAGTCTATCTACGCCACTTTTAGATGATCTTCCTGATAGTGGAATAATTTATTTCAAAGGATTTGGACATCTTTTAAAATCCCTTAACAGATTTATCCACAACCTTTTGATCGAATGCCTTTGAGAGCTCCTTTGATCTTGGCCTGATGATACACACACGCTTAAATAAAGAGAACAGCAGATTCTCAATGTCACAGGGTCCACCTGCTTCTCTAAGGAGTTTCTGAAACCCCTAATTCTAATGTTATGATTTTGAAGGTGGGATGAATTTAGAAGTATGCTTACCTCGATGTGTTAAATTGATTTTGAATATAAAAAAAGAAAGCGAAAAGTTGATTGTATATGCAATTTCATAGAGTGTATCACTTTGATTTACAGGCATTGTTTTCAAAGAACATTCTGTGTTTGCTTGTCCAATATGGAAACAATTTCCACAGCGTGTACTTAGTTTTTAATGTGACTGCATCCGAAGGTTTAGGGACAAAACACCAAGATGGTTATTCAGGTTGGAGAGCTTGTTGCTTGGCATACTGACATTAACGTTTACCTCAAAATACAGACAACTGCCAGCATGACTGTAGATTTAATATGTTCCTCTTTTCCCCAGTCCTTTCATATTCACCCACAGCAAGTACAATCACAAACTTTTTTTTAATATTTTAAATATTTTGTCAAAAGCGTGTTTTATTTATGAGATGTAGATGACAGTAAGTCTTTTTTTTTTTTACCACTGTTCAGCTCCACAGTCATGTCATCCTTCATTATGCATCCACCATTGTCAGAACCTTTATTTTGGTTTTGTTGAACATTCATCTCATCATATCCTTCATCTTTAAACAGTGTCTCGGAAATGTCAAATCTGATGTTCTGTTTTTGAATTGAAAGGAGCAGCAGGAAACTCAGAGGAGGATTACGCCTAAAAACATTCAACATCACGCAGTACCATGTCCAAGGAAATCCATGAAAAAAAAGAAGAAATAACTTGTTAGAAGTTCATTCTGCTGGAAATGTACAGTGCATCCGGAAAGTATTCACAGCGCTTCACTTTTTACACATTTTGTTGTTACAGCCTTATTCCAAAATGGATTAAATTCATTTTTTTTCCTCAAAATTCTACACGCAATATCCCATAATGATAAAGTGAAAATAGTTTGTTTAAATTGTTTGCAAATCTATTCAAAATAAAGAACGGAAATATAACACGTACATAAGTATTCACAGCCTTTGCTCAATACTTTGTTGAAGCACCTTTGGCAGAAATTACAGCCTCAAGTCTTTTTGAGTATGATGCTACAAGCTTAGCACCTATTCTTGGGCAGTTTCTCCCGTTCTTCTTTGCAGGACCTCTCAAGCTCCATCAGGTTGGGGATGGGTGCACAGCCATTTTCAGATCTCTCCAGAGATGTTCAATCGGGTTCAAGTCTGGGCTCTGCCTGGGCCTCTCAAAGACATTCACAGAGTTGTCCCGAAGACACTCCTTTGTTATCTTGGCTGTGTGCTTCGGGTCGTTGTCCTGTTGGAAGATGAACCTTCGCCCCAGTCTGAGGTCCAGAGCGCTCTGGAGAAGGTTTTCATCAAGGATGTCTCTGTACATTGCTGCATTCATCTTTCCCTCCATCCTGACTCGTCTCCCAGTTCCTGCCACTGAAAAACATCCCCACAGCATGATGCTGCCACCACCATGCTTCACTGTAGAGATGGTATTGGCCAGGTGATGAGCGCTGCCTGGTTTCCTCCAAACATGACGCTTGGCATTCAGGCCAGAGTTCAATCTTTGTTTCATCAGATCAGATAATTTAGTTTCTCCTGGTCTGAGAGTCCTTCAGGAGCCTTTTGGTAAACTCCAGGTGGGTTGTCATGTGCCTTTTACTGAGGAGTGGCTTCCGTCTGGCCACTCTACCATACAGGCCTGCTGGGTGGAGTGCTGCAGAGATGGTTGTCCTTCTGGAAGGTTCTCCTCTCTTCACAGAGCAACGTTGGAGCTCTGTCAGAGTAACCATCGGATTCTTGGTCACCTCCCTGACTAAGGCCCTTCTCCCCTGATCGCTCAGTTTGGCCGGGCGGCCCACTCTAGGAAGAGTCCTGGTGGTTCAAACTTCTTCCATTTACGGATGATGGAGGCCACTGTGCTCATTGGGACCTTCAATGCTGCAGACATGTTTCTGTATCCTTCCCCAGATCTGTGCCTCAATACAATCTTCCTTGGACTTCATGTCTTGATTTGTGCTCTGACATGCACTGTCAACTGTGGGACCTTATATAGACAGTGTGTGTCTTTCCAAATCATGTCCAATCAACTGAATTTACCAGAAGGGGACTCCAATCAAGTTGTAGAAACATCTGAAGGATGATCAGTGGAAACAGGAAGCACCTGAGCTCAATAATAGATTTGCAAACATTTCAAAAAAATGTATTTCACGTTGTCATTATGGGGTATTGTGTGTAGAATTTTGAGGGAAAAATGAATTTAATCCATTTTGGAATAAGGCTGTAATATAACAAAATGTGGAAAAAGTGAAGCGCTGTGAATACTTTCTTGATGCACTGTAAATACTTCTTTGAGGCTTTTTTACCCTTAGGGAAAATATATGCTGCCATTATTACATCAAGGTAATTGTAAGGGTTAAATGATTAGTAGTCATAGTTACTGTAGGGTAAGTCTCCAGGAAATGACTGTAAGTCTGTGTAATGAGCTATGAAGTGATAGAAACATAATTCTGTGTATGTTTGAGGCCTTTGATGATTTTATTTATGACATTTTTAGCCAGGGTCAGAACATAAAGATCAAAGGTGAGTGTGTATGTGTGTGTGTTCAGAGCTGGAAAGACTCTCTGAAAGTATAAATTATGAAAGGCTGCAGCGCACACACACACACACACACACACACACACACACACACACACACACACACACACACACACACACACACACACACACACACACACACACACACACACACAGACAGAGTTCATATCCCCCACTTTATTGGTCTCAGTGCGGTGCACTCCTGAGAGCACCATCATGACCAGCACACCACTCTTCTTTTCTTTTTTTCTTCATCCTCAAAGGAAGTCACCTGGTTAAAAAAAAAAAAAAAACATGTTACAAAAATCCTTAAACATACACATCGGGGGCTTTTTTTTTTCTGTTCAACTGACCGCACCTCAATATATTTTTGGGAACTGTTTGTGCATGAAAATACGCCTTTTTAAAAAAAAGTAGATAATTTTTTTTCCGCTGCGATTAAAGGCAGCAACCAATCATTTCTATTTTTTTGGTATTGTGTCATAGTTTCCGCTGTGGTGAATATTCACTCAGATTCTGCACTTAAAGCACACATGCACAGGGATTTGCAGGCCACCTTCACGATTTTCAGCAGACAGAGCACACAGCTTCCTTCATGTTGGCCAGCTCACTTGTATCATCTGGATTGAACCACAGACTGTATATAAAAGTGGATGTAGCTCAAAAGGTGGTATGTTTGGGGTCGGGAGTGGGGGTGTGCTGTTTGATTGACAGGCCTGTGACGCAATCAGGTTTTTGTGAAAGGTGGGTGGGCTTATTGTCCACAGGTTACTAATCAGAATGAGTCAGATTCACCGCTCGCTCCTCCCCAGCTCATCCAAATATAGTCACTTCTGACTACAAGAGAGCAAGATGGCAACGGACAAAATCCAAACTCGATCAATGGGTGACAAACCAACAGGTGAAGTCATGGTCGGTTGCTCAGAGCTGATTCTGCATGCTTCAGGTGGAAAGCTGCATATTTCAAAATTTGGGACATGGTGCATGTTCACTGTGTTGCATCACCTCAGGGCAGACAACAGGGCAGACAGCCTTCTTTGATTTTGGAAGGGTGAGGAGTTTCCCGTCTCTTGATCTCACTGTAGAAATGGGTTTTCAAAATATGAGAAAGTAAAATCTGTAATTTGAACAATAACCCTAAAGCAGGCATGAGTCGGCCGGGTGACGCAGGCAACATGGGGGGAAGACAAACACAGTTAATTTGCATATGTTTCACTCATTGTGATAATATAAACCTGGTTTAAAACCAGCAGTTATGCCAGAGTGGAAAAGTAAATTGAGTCAGTAGGCTTCATTCTTTGGGAACCACGATTGTCTGCATCGAATTTCATTATCCACCAGATAGTCATTGATATAATTCCACTCGGTTCAGTTTGGTGGACAGACATCCAGCTATGCTGCAACGTAGCTAAAGCAAGATACAGAACAAACACGTCACCAGTGAGACACATCAGTGAAAACATGTGAAATCAATTAAATTGTGACTCGGTTTCCACGATGGAAAGCAGAACTGAACTACTTTCCATTTCTGTACTGATGACCTCGGTCCTTAAATGGCCATCCAGCTCCGTGTGTGTAGATACAGCTCGTCCTCTTCGTTAGGAACTGAGTGTGTTCGGAGCAGAGCGGGAAGTCATTACTATGAATAATGACTCGCTGAAGGCACTCGCGGCCTTTGCCTTATTAGAGCGCTGATGATGACACCTCCAGCAGAGAGAGGACAGAGAGGAGCGGGGGACAGGGAGGGGGAGTGGGGTGGCAGAGGAAGATCGGGATCCAATTACCACCAGTGCTGCAAGCTCTCTGCAGGCGAGCGGCTGCCGTCTCTCCAGGCGGCCATGGTGATGGTGGAAGGTTTTTTTTTGTCGTGAAGGGCAGGCAGGCGTTGGTGAAGAGTTCTAACAGAGTTTTTCAGGTCAGAGATTAAAAAAAAAAAAAAAAACCTGCATGTTCATCTCTGTTGGAGGTCAAAAGTGACATCCTGCAAGTGGATACAGGCATGTAATCCTTTCAAAAGCACTCTAGCAGTTGTGGCCTTTGACACTGTCTGTCTGTGAGATAGACTAAAAGAAGAAAAGGAGAAGAAGAAAGTGAGTGTAGCCTACATACAGTGTTTTCTTGGAAAGATTACACATGATATCCTTTCTGTTAAACTGCTTCTGTTAAACAGTAATGCATTTTTTTTAGGTGATATAGTGTTTAACACATTGGTCTGGCTATTAAATGGTGAGCGCAAATTCAAATCATTTTCACTTTTAGCAAATAATTGTAATTCAGCCCCATAGTTTCTGCAGGAGAGGTAGTTCAGGTTCATTCCTATCTTTCATCTGCACATAGTTTCATGTCCTCTGTGTATAAATCCAGAACCCCCCCTCCCCCATCTGCATCACGTCGCCACACAACAGCTTCAGGCACACTGTTGGTGTGTTGGAAACCAAGTGCTCTCCTTTATGTTCACTGAAGTCTGCTGAGTGTTTCCCTCCACACAGCAAATGCAGCGCAGCGTGAATGTGAAGTGAAGAGGACTCACGGATGTCTTAAAAAGAGCTTTCTGTCAGAGAGGAAAAAGAAGCGGTTTGAGAAGGAGACGCTCAGCGGGAGGCAGAGAACTCTTCAGAGACCGAAAAATATCTTCACTTCAGAAAAAGAGAGGAAGCCAGCATGTTAAACTCAGGTGGTTTACATGGAGCTGAGACAGCGGACTCAAAGGTTGTCAAATGCAGGGCAGAACATTGGACTTAGAAAAACAAGTCTCTGTAATAAACACAGATGCGCCAGTGCACGACTTTACCTGACATGACTTGTTGTTTTGTTTCCCACCAAACAAATTTCTGACTGGGAGCCCTCAAGCAGCAATCAAGTCTGACGTCACCGATTGGTTTGTGAACTGCTCTTCTGACGCCTCGAGTCCAGTTCATTTCGTCCGTCGTCATCTTGCTATTTTGGCGCCAGATGTGACTGTGTTTAGACGAATCCGAGGACGATACGCCCCGCCCACCAATAGCCTCATCCTGACTGCACCGCAGGCCTGTCAATCAAACAGATGCCCCCAAAAGCACAGCTTTTTGAGGCCCAATATCTAATTAGTGACGGAGTTCTTTTCATATGGACTGCCAGAAAACTAATAAGAAGGAGTAACGTAACCAAATGACACCATCAAGACCATTTCTCCCACAAGCGACTATTCTCTTATCCACTAATATATCCCCATATATATTCAAAATCCCCTTTCATTATTCACTTCATTGATGATTGTGTCAGGAGTTCAGTTTTGTCCTCCATTTTGCCCCGATCACCTCTCCTCCTGTGTCCCCTGTCTTTGTCTGTGGCCACGCCACTCACCTCCCGTGGCCACGCCCCTCACCAGTCCCAGCAGATGCAGCCACTCATCCCTGATCACCACCTGCAGGTGTACTGCATCTCCCTGATCACCTCCCCAGACTATATGTAACCTGCCCCTGCACAACTCTGGTTGTCGGTTCATTGTGTGTTTTTGTTAGCCACCCGTCCGTCTTCCGTCTGCTGCCCGTCCGTCTTCCGTCTGCTCCCCGTCAGCTCCCGGTCAGTCCTGTTCCTGTTCCCGTTCCTCCGGCCTCTGTGTCTCCTGCGGATATCCCGGTCAAAATCACTAGTCGGTGGAGTTGCCCTCCCGGCTAGGGGGATTGTTGACGCCGTCCCTTCCGCTGGTCTGCCGGTTGCCCTGTTACCCGTGTCCCCGCAGGAGCTGTCGGTTGAGTTGCCCTCCCGACTGGACGTAAGGTGGACACGCTCAGTGCCACCCTTTTGGTTTGTAGTTTTTGTTTGTTTATTTTTTGGGACAATAAAGACAGTATTTTTGGAACTGATACCTCGAGTCTGTGTGCTTGCATTTGGGTCCTGGAAAAAGATAAACTCCACCTCATAACAGATTGGTCGTAATTGGGATTTTGACTCATGGGTGTGGATTGACTTTAGCCAGCCTTATAAACGTGGCTTAAATTGTGCGTGTAGGTATTTACTGTCAACATGTTTTACTCCAGTGGAACAGAAGCTTTGCTGAATGTTCAAGCCGCAAAGTTCATGTACATAAAGATTTAACTGGTGGACATGACATTGTTTTCATCTGTGTAGTGTTTCCCAGTGAGTGACAACCGATTATGAATCTTGGTCAGCTCACATCCCAATAGCATGGCATTCTAAACCAAATTTTTAGTCACAAGCTTCATTACATCATTAATTATTTTACGAATGCCAAGTTCAGACTACGCACTCACCAACCCAAAAGATGTATGGCTGCACGATCGAAAATGTTAAGTTTTATCCAGTGTCGGACTTTGGTCAACTCACGACATCCTGGCAGAAAGCGCTCCCTGCTTTCAGCTTACTTAGATCCACCTTCATCTCAAGCATCCACAGAGTATCAATGTGTATTTTTGTCCATATTTGTATTTGCAATTACTTTATATACAATCATTTGACAAAAATGTGCTTTTAAATAAATTTAAAAAAAAAACAGTTTAGAAGTAAAAGAACCAGGCCACACCATGCATGTGTTTAACCACATGGATCGTTTTGGCAATGTCCAGAGATGTGAATTCAGCTTTAAAAGATGCCTCCTTCTCTCTTGGTAGGATGTTTTAGAGCCTGTATGTCCTTATTTGCCATGTTTCTTCTAGGAAAACTCAAGATAAGATAAGATAAGAAGTGTCATGACGGCCAGAGCCCAACATCGAAAGTGGACGAAAGCAGTAAGTTGGTCCTGATTGGCGCAGTGTCTGTTGAGCGTCTCACGGAGAAACCTAAAGGTTTGTCCTCCTCTTCCCCTCCGCAGTCATGACCTTGCTTGTCAACGTTTGCTGTCAGGAGGATGTGCGTGTTTTAAAGGAACCGAGACCGGCTGTTATCTCTACCTGTCGTCTCTAATTGGCTGTCAGCCTCTTTTCTCTCTATTCAACACCGGCTGATCAAAACTATGTGACCACTGGACATGCACACATATTAGCAAAACCACACACATGCTCTGCATCCAAAGCTGTGTAACTTTGCTGAACTGAAAGGACAAAATATTGGTTTAATACATTTACTTTAAAGATTAATTGTCAGGATTCCTGTCTGCTTTCACTGTTAGCTCCTCTGTTTTGTCCCCAATCACCTCTCCTCCTGTTTTCTGTCATTCCCCTGTCTGTTTGTTATTGTTTTCCCATGTGTTCTGTGTCCTCCTCTCCCCGCCTCCTGTCGCCTCCCATGGCCACACCCCTCACCGGTCTCAGCAGCTGCCACCACTCTCCCCAAATCACCACCTGCAAGTGGCTCATTTCCCTGATCACCTCCCGGGACTATATGTACCCTGCCCCTGCAGTCATCTAGTGTCGGTCCATACTGTTAGATACTGCCAGTCACCGCCAGTCACCGCCAGTCACCCGTCTGTCCATCCGTCCATCTGTCTGTTCCGGTAATGGTACCCTGTTTCTGCTTCTAGTCTGTGCGATCAGTCAATGCTCCCAATCTAGGCTGATTGCTGAAATTAAGCAGGGTTGGGCCTGGTTAGTACTTGGATGGGAGACCACCTGGGAGTACCAGGTGCTGTAGAGCCACCAGTCAGAGCTGCCCGGTCACTCCTGTACCAGAGTCTGTTGCCACTCGCTGTGGAGGACCTTGGGATTTCCCCAACCTGTCCCCCAGTGAGAGTCAATGGAGTTTCCCTGCTGACTTAGGAATCAGACATTGACTTTAGGTACCGGCCTGTGTTGAACAAAAAAGACTGTTTTTGCACTATATCCTGCCTGTCACCTGAGTCTGTGTGCCTGTGTTTGGTTCCAGAAACACCTCACCTCATAACATTAATTAGCACAGATTTTTTTTTTTTTTTTTAGATGGTTTTCTGAACTTCAGCTGTCCACACTGATCCACTCAGGTTAATTATTGCACTTTGATCTGTAGTAAACAGAATCATAGGCACCATTTCCACTTCAAAATTTGAAGTGTCTCAGGTCCAGATAAAATCAATGTGTTATCTAACGTTTATTTTTTTACTCCTCTACTCACAAATTGGATCTGTCGCAGTTTGGTCTGGCGTTTTAGTGTTGGATTGGTCTTTTAGATAAATATGTCCAATATTCTGTGGTGCTTTAGTCCTGTTCATTTACAATATTCTTTAGCCCCATATGTTTGTATGGTATAATCTGGTATTATATTCTGGTTTGGTCCAGTAATCTCTGGTGTTTTTCTTTCTGGATTTAAGCAATAGTCTATGACTTTCGAGCCACAATTTAGTCCGATATGCTCCAATGATTTAGCCCCTCTTTTGCCTCACTGTCTCTGATGTTTAAACCCTGGATTAGTCCAGTATCTTGTAGCATCTAAATTCCTTGAACTGCAATACTACTGAAGTCAGGTTTCTGCTCTGAGGGGTGGGCGTAGTGTCCTCAGAATTTTAGTCAGCTCGAGTCAGATTCACCATATGTAAATGTCCATATGTATTATTCTTCTCTCACATTTAGTTATTCTTTCATATCTTAGCACTTTTTTGGCTGATATTTTTTGTTTTTAGCCTCACATTTGTTAAATTTTCTCTGGGGCTTAGCGTTGGATTTCTCCAATATTCTGTGATTTATGGTCAGGATAGATCTCTTCTTCACACATGCACACACTAACCCTTATCCTTCTGTCTATCTATTGATTAATGGCTTACAACCCACCCCTTCACTCCCCCTTTCTGATCCACTGTCTAACCCTTCTTCATTTGCAGCATTTGACCTTTGACCTTTTTATGGAGTCAGACCTCTTCTGTTCATTTTGTCCTCAATGAGACTCTGATCCCAGCAAACATGAACCCCTCCTTCAGACAAGGATGCATAGGTTAGTGGGATCACGAGCTTGTTAGTAGTATCATTTTGTCTTATAATCTGTGGTGATATTTATCATTACAGATGAAATGGACTGTGAAAAACACAGATGAAGAAAATACAGAAACACATCTGACAGTCCCTGGAGACAAATTAACACCAAAATGTTGATGCATGTTCAATTTGCCCTGGATTATCTCTCCAAATCACTGTGATCAATATCTGGCGAGGGTAAAGAATGTTTCACTAAACTCTACTCGAAGCCACAGAGACACTGTTTTCCTAAAACGTGGCTCTAAGTCCACTTGGCAGACATAAAGTGTTAAAATATGAAAGACACTTGCAGAAGAAAATTAAATTAATAGAAACTACATTGCCTGTTAGAAATACCTTTTTGTCAGCATTATTCCTGGCTTGTGGTATTGCTATGTCACTTTCTCAACCCCCCCCCCCCGGTGTCCTAGGGTCAAAATGACCCGCAGCTGTGTTCAACCAAGTTCTGTTTTATTTTATTTTATTTTAATATTTTTTATTTTTATTTTTATAGGAGGCTGTGAAGATTTCTTTAAAGAAGCTGTGGGTCATTTTGACTCTAGGACAACGGGAGGGATAAGAACGCTGTGGACGTAGGTGAATACACGCTTCACTATGTCACCAGATATTCTATTTGATGTAATTTTATTATTTATAAGAGGAAATGAAGAGACTTCACAGCCGGCATGTGATGTTGGCTATCTCAGCCAAAAAGAGGACCATGGGCAGGTCGAAAATAATTGGGTGAACCTATGCACTTTTAACCAGTAATAATGCTAACATTAGTACTTAACAACAGGTCATGTAAATTAAATGTGACTTAACTAAGAAAATCGAATTTTATATTCAAACTATTCAGTACATATTCAACTTGTCAAAGCAGTATGCCAGGTTTGCTTTTTTCACGCATTCTGTAGTCAGCTTTTTATGAATGCAGAGATGCACTCCAGTCTTTTCCTTCTTTGAAATTGAAGTAGGTCTCAGTAAGCATCTGCGATTACGTTATTCCGTTGTACTTTTTTTGGTGAGTCTGCAGATCGAAGTCCTGCAGATTTATCCATGAACAACCAATGAACTGCTCAGGTGGAATTTTGTGTGGCATTGCCATTTAACTCTGTCTCGAGTGAATGAAAGCAAGTGCAGTGTGTGTTCAATCGTCTCATCGTCTCACCTTGCTGTTTCTGAGCTGCGACTCGTCGTCGACACACAGAGGTGTGTCTAGACCATACGAGGTGTGTTTAGTCATGCATAGTGCATTTTCTGCTTCACATCACATATCTCCAACGGTGAACAGCTCAGAGGAGGTCTGACACTGGTTCTGCTAAACACATGGCAGTGGTGTCCATTCATAATACATCACAGCTGTCTGTTTGAGAATTCACGCAGGCTTGTTTCTGCTTTAACAGCTGGCGTGATGTCACAGCTTTCATTAAGCTGCTGGGGGCAAAACTGAGGCAGTTAGCAGAGGTCAGTACAAGTTTGACCAATCAGCTTCCATTATTCACGTTTGTAAGGAGAAAACCATGTTGTCTGCTCTCTGCCGTCATGTTGAATTTAACTTTTGGCTCATCTCCATGTCGGTTTCCTCTGCAGCCATCTCGTCTTCGCTGAGAGGAGGAAACGGAGAATACGAGTCGATTCCCACCATGGTCGAAGAAACATCAGGAGGGTTTGAGGAGTGAATCAGTCTTCAGGACGAATGTATATTCACAGGAATTACTGTTTCCAGGAACTTCCAGAACCCAATAATCGGTCGCACGGGTTCCTCCAGCACAATGTGATTTGTAATTTTCCACAGCCGGGCCAAGGCCCGTAAAGATTAAGCAAACATATCACAGTTGCCTCAAAATCCTTCTGAATGTTGTCTTCTGCACAAATGGACCACCAAGCCTGGACAGAAGACTTTTTTCAGACCTCTCCAGAACCTAATTAATGCGGCGGTTCCTTCAGTGGAAACACAGTAAAGGGGAATTGTCTTCAGGACATGTTCAAAAGCCTGCCGACTTACATGTTTCTTTCAGTTATGTCTCATTTAGCAGATGAATTGTCAGGTTAGAGGTATGTCCAATCACCTCCAAACCCATCCGCACCTCTGGCTCTTACTCCCTAATAGCTGCTAAGGATTTACAGCCTCTTCTTTCTGGATTGTGAATGCGATGGTGCATAGGGGATAATTTAGATGATGAATGAACAGTTTATTCTTGCAGGTGAGAGTTGTTGGGTGCAGGAGAAATGAGCAGGTGTGAATTTTATTAGCCAAAATGAACAAACAGGAGCATCTCCAAAGCGGCAAAGGTTGTGGTTTGCTCACGGTCAGCAGGAACTGACAGACAACGAAGGAACAAACCATGAACCAGCCACACAGTGTTGGTAGGTGTTGGAGTTTTGTGGAGTCCATACCTCTGTATAATAAACTCAACGGTTAATTGCTTTGCATAGTTTGAGGATGTTCATTCATTAGAATGGAAATAATCCTGACATCTATCTGAAAACAAGTTCATTGCATTTGTGTTCTGCGTTCTAAACTTTTCCTGCATCTGTGTCTGGCTTGCAGTTACACCTCAGATTTGTTTAACCTGGTTGAACTTGGTCACCATGTACATACATGTAAAATAAGCTCGTTATGAATGTAGTTACATGGATTGAATGCTTTTTTTTCCCCTTAATTCTTCCTCTTCATGTCTTCTTTGATATGGAAGCTCATCTTATTGGCACTATTTTTTGTGAGAGTATGTTTTAATTTTGTTCAATGTTTTAGTGGCACAACATTCCATTAGGCAGGATTGTTTGTAATGTATTGGCTCATCAGTGTGTTGTCCCAGTTATCTCTTTAACTGTGTGGGCATGTGTCTTGTCTGCTATTTCTTTGTGGGGCTAACAACTTTTAAGTTTATAAAGTATAGTATTAGTGTAAAGTCAGTATTTTACTTCTCCAACACCCAAGATGTTTATTATTCATGTCATCTGTTTCACTGTTGATTTGTCTGTCACCTTTTCTTCCCACGAAATCCTCAGAAGTTTATTAATTATTATGGAATGCTCCAGTCATTGTATTTCCCGACCTGTCCACAAGGGCCACCTCGGTGAGGTTGCCACCTTTGTTCATCCCCGGATCTGTTCCTACCTCTAAACAGGGCGGCACAGTGGTGCAGTGGTTAGCACTGTCACCTCACAGCAAAAAGGTTCCGGGTTCGAATCCGGTCCTGGGCCTTTCTGTGCGGAGTTTGCATGTTCTCCCTGTGCTTGCGTGGGTTCTCTCCGGGTTCTCCGGCTTCCTCCCATCATCCAAAAACATGCACCTCAGGTCAGGTTACCTGGCGCCGCGCTAGTGGCAGCCTGCTGCAGCAGCTCCCCCCTGAGAGCCCCCCTGCTGTAGTGAAGACATTTCCCCTCGGGGATTAATAAAGTGTATAAAATCAAAATCAAAAATCAAAAATCTGAGCAACATCAGCAGCATCAGGCAAAAGAACAAAAATCGAGGGATCCAAGGATCCAAGGAACTTTTTCAGGAGGACAGCATGTTGGTTTTAGCAGTTTGAGTTTGAACTTGTGTATTTCACACAGTGTGTGTGGATTATGAAACCCAATGAATACTGAAAACTGTCTGGACCCATGACACCCTTTTTCCTTCTTTGTGTTGGAGAGAAAGATTTGTTGATCCCGCCTCAAGTTTCCTCTGGGTTTCTCTTTTTATTTCAGGTTTTCATTGACTTTCCTTTTGTCTTTGAGTCTCCTCTCTGCAACTTCTCCTCTTCACCTGCTCTGGTTTCTGTCAGCCTGAATCATTTAATTAATTATTGATCAGTCAGATCAAGGTAGGTTGGCTTTTTTTTTAAACTGCTTTGAAACAAATAATTTCCTACCATGAGAGGGGGCGATATCTCTGCCAACACCTGACGTGTGTCTGAATCATTATTCAAAGAAGAAGGTTTGCAACTTTTGACACAAAGTTATCCGGTCGGTTGCTGAAGGTAAATGCAGTTTGAACCTGCAGATCTGCTTCCTTCTCTTCAGCGGATGAACACTATATTTTTATGAACCCATGATAAACAGAACATCTACAGAACAAACTCATATCTTAAATCATTTTGGTGCAACTTTTGGTAAGACAAAAACATTTTTGTAGAAGTTTGCTTCAAACTTTTTGAAACTTTGTGTGGAATATTCCAGCGTGTCTACACAGGAGGCATTTCACTCACATCTTTTAAATGCATCATGACAGAAAAGTTTCTATTTTCATCAATAAAGCTGTCTAAGCAGAGCACACTATGTCTTACATTGGACTTCATGCATGTAACTGTGATCCAAAGCATTTATTTATGCTTTTTTAAAACACTTTTTAGGTAGTTGTGCGCTGCGTTGAAAATGTGAGTGGCCTGTCGGTAGTGTTCTTGAATGTACCCTCTGCAAACATTGATGAAGCAGAGGCTGTCTATAGTTGCATTGTGTTTCCCTGTGGTCTTTTTTTTTTGTCTTTTTAAAGTTGCTTTATGTGTCTTTATGTTCTACTTCTTTATTGTCTTTTTTTGTCAGTTAATGGTCAGTTTTTGGCCCATTTTTTTGTGTGTGTCTGTGGTCATTTTGTGCAAATCTGTGGTTGCTTTGAGTCTGTTTGTGGACATATTTCATCTCCTTCTGGTCTTTTTGTGTCTACTTGTTGTCAGTCCGTGTTACTTTGTGGCTATTTCCTTTCTCTTTTTTGTCATTTTGTGCTTCTTTGAGGTCATCTCATGTTTCTTTGAGTTTATGCTTCTTTGTAGTCATTTTATGTATTTCGTAATTAATTTTTTTATGTTGTTGTTTTGAGTCTCATTGTAGTCATTTCAAGGATCTTAAATGTGGGTTTATGCCTCTTTGTAGTCATTTTGTGGTACTTTGTGGTTGATCTGTCTTAGTCTATAGTTGCATTGTGTCTCTTTGTGGTATTTTGTTTTGTCTCTTTTCAGTCGTTTTATGTCTCTTATGATTATGTTTTACTTTATTATCTTTTTGGTCTGTTTATGGTCAATTTCTTGCCTATTTGTTGTTGTTTTAGTGTCTCCGTGGCTGTTTTTAGTGTCTGCATGGCCATGTTAAGTCTCTTAGAGGTAATTTCATGGCTCTTTCCTGTTCGTTTGTGTTTCTTTCTGGTTGAATCAAACCTCTCTGAATCTTTGTGTCGCCTTGTTGCTGCTTTGAGTCTCTTTGTAGTCATGTTGCATATCTTAGTTGTCAACTTGTGTCTTTCTCGTCCTTTCCGGTCCTTGTGGACAATTTGTGTCTCTTTCTGGTCATCTCATGCCTCTTTGAAGTAATTTTTAGTTTTGTTGTAGTTACTTTATGTCTTTGAGGCTGTTCCACGTCTCTAAGATTGTTTCAAGTCATTACAAAGAGAAAAATATGCCTGAAGAAGTCACTCGCATTTGTGCATTAAAATTAATGATTACAGTTAATATTCCACTCACTCTGGCTCACAGGATCAACTCTTCGCCCTGTGAGGTTTTCTGTGTTTAATAAACCAAACCGTCATTTATCATTTATCACACGCTGACGATAGAGCGGCTCCTGGTTGATGCATAAATTCAGACTACTCCTCTGTAATCTGCTGATCTGCTTGAGTCAACTGTGCTAACAGCCTGAACAAACTCCAATAAACCTCTGAATTATTGATCAGGACCCCCTGTTTCCTCCTGTCAGCTGTAGTTTCCTCTGATATCAGATCAATATGTTTCAGACCACACATTTGCTCGGCAACAGCAGTGTTTAAACACAGCTTGGATGTTTGTCTCAGGGTTTAATCTCGGAAGGTTGTTTTTTTTCATTCTAGATGTTTACTCTGTGGATGTAGGTGCAAATCTACTGCTCCTTTACAAGAGGAAGAAACAGTTGCTGTCAAACTAATTTAACGTAAGACAAATATAAGGGTGCATGTTCTTCAGTTTAACATATTTCCATTTTCAATTACCTGACTGGAGTGAAAGACATGGATGAAGACAATTGTCTACAAACTTTAAAAGTCTTACGTTTGTTTATTAAGTTTATTTAAGTCCATTCACAAGTGTTGCCAGATGAAGATCCCCAATGAGTCTTACAGAATGGTCGTTCAAGGCGGCTAATTTCTGTGTTTACTCAGACAATCAGTTAAATGATTAAAGTAAAAAAGAGGGTTTTTTTGGAAAATTGCTCAAAGCTTGTGCTTTTACCAAAAAACAAACAAAAACAAAAAAAAATGAACTTGTGTCTCCCAAAAAACACATTCAGTAAAGCTGTTTATATTGATTAGTAAGCTGTGTAGGCATATTTTCGTGCCAGTTTTTTTTAACTTCACGTCCTTCAAAACGTTTTTTTTTTTTTTTTTTTTTTTTAAATCTAAAACAACATTCTACTTAGCTCCAACTTCCATTGTCTAATTTGTAATTTATTCTGTACGGGTTGATGAAATGTAAATTGATGATGCAGTCATGGTAGTGTAGGATCTGAATTTGCTGTCAAAGAAGGAATTTGAGCAAAGCTAGTTAATGCTTTCCTCCCTTGAAGTTATATCTGTTACTAAAACACAACATATTTTATATTATTATATTTTTTTGAATGTGGGAGTCATTCCTATTTTCACAGGGTCGTATGATGCCCTGATTTATATTGCACATAATAGACAATATAGATATATAATGGAGAGACAAGGCAGAAAGGTACATTATACAGTATAACATAGTCCTTCACAGGTTTACTGTTCACTTGTACAATTAAAAGGATGGGGCTGAGTGTTGGCAGGAGGTGCTGGAGATGTAGACAATATTCTCCTTCACGCATCGTCAAACTCCTCCATGATGAAACCTTTATGAGAGAGAACACAGAGGACGGTTGGTGGATTGATACCTTCAGTTATGTTTATTATGTGCTTTCTTGCACCTAGCAGGCTGATCATGATCAAAACTACATGTCGTTTTATTATCTGATGCCACTAAAGATCATCCTGGGTTCATGAAAACTCATTTTAGCCACCTGTCTCTCATTGTTTCAGTCATGAGAGCTCATGGCGTTGACATGGATCAACTGGTAAATTGAGTCCTTTGCTTTAAGCCACAGTTTCCTCTTCCAGTACTGCAACACCGCAGATGTGCCTGCCATCCACATGCCGTTTTTGTGCTTCTGTCCACCCTCGCTTGTGAATATAGGACCCCAAGATACTTACATACTATTTCTTTTTACTTTTAGTACATAATTGAGCTACCCTTAAAAAGTATGTACTGTTGCATGTACTATGTATACAATTGGGACATACTACTTCGTCATAAATATGACCCTTGAACTTTGACCCTCTTGGTCATATGCGTTGCGATCCATAGCGCGATATTTGGACTTGGAACGAGTACGTTTCTTTTGAATGCCTCTTCCTCTTTTTCTTCTTCTATTTGCAGGCGGAGCTCAGTTGATGTGACGTATCTTTCCCCACACAAAGGATTGTGGGTTAGAACAACTTCCAGAGTAGCATGCTGGCCTGAATACTGTGAAATACGAGTGGCTGTCGCAGGACATCCTGGTACTTTTGGCACACTATTTTTTAGGATTTTTTTAGGATTTTATACACTTTATTAATCCCTGAGGGGAAATGTCTTCACTACAGCAGGGGGGCTCTCAGGGGGGAGATGCTGCAGCAGGCTGCCACTAGCGCGGCGCCAGGTAACCTGACCTGAGGTGCATGTTTTTGGATGTTTAACATATAATGTATTGGGACATACTAAATCTTTTTTCTGGCATACTAAATAGTATGATAGTGTAGATATTGGAACGCAGGGGTCATTTTCACACAGACAACGATGGCAGCATGCAGTGCACTATGAGTACATGGATGGTGTACTCATAATGGTCAAATAGTTGAGTGTGAAATGCTGGAAACTTATCAGCCTTAACGTTTGCCATCTTGGCAACGTAGCAGAAGTGGAGAGACCACCAACCTATTTTTAAACTGCTGAAAAATGAAGCTGCAGCTGCTGCAGGGAACACTGGACTATAAAAATGGAAGTTGTACATGTCTACATACATGTTTTTTGTATTAAATTGAGCAAACAAAGCTGGCTGATATTTGGACAGGTTTAGGAGTCAAATATTGAGGTTGTCTTTTAGGGTAAATGCTACTGTGTGATTTATACGCTACCCGGTCAAAATTCACACACTGTTCATGTAAGTATACTAATAAGATGTAGTGTACTACATGTGAGTGTGCCCACATAAGTATCTCCAATTTAACAGCTTTGACATGACATCTAAGTAGCTAAAATTAATTTAGCCAGTTTTTGTCACCTTAAGAATGAAATCTGTTGAATTCTACCTCATATTTAAGAAAACAGCAACATCAGATAAAGCAGTTATTGTTAATCTACTAAGAGTAAGCAACGTAGACACATGCAAGCGAGCTGCAGCAGTACAGCTAGTTAACCCTCACACCATGAAGGCAGTACGTCCTGGGATGTAAAGCTTGCTCATAATGGTATCATATGATTTTAAAGAAAAAAATGTGCTGCATCCTCCCACATGTTAGACTCTTCGTTGTGTCTTGAGTCAATATTTCATCATCATCTGTTTGATTCATGCTCTGCAATGTGGTTGGTGGTGACGGCTGACGTTAGTCTGCTCGCTGAAGAAACCCGACACCCTCTAAGGACGGGGTGTCGGAGAGATGAAGTGTCTGATGGGGTTTGTTGTGTCGCCGTCTGTGTTTACGCCTGTTAATGTCACATCAAACATCGATGAGACACAACGGATAATGGGAGGGGAAACAACAGGGAAATAGAGTGCTCACTGCTCCATGATCAGCTGGAAATGAGAGCAGTACATGACCCACCAGGGGTCAGTCAGGCGATATTTGATTGACAGGTCTTATTAAAAAAAAACATCTACATCCAGAAACAACTTTCCATCACATCCTGTGTCTTTACTGGGGAAAAACTTTTCGTCACAATTTGTCAAATGTCATCAGTGGATGTGAGTCACCTGATGTGTTCGCGCCTCTTGGAGCTACGTCTTAGCCAATCACAGGCGTCCTGCTGGCAGGTTGTTAGCTGTCGTCATAATTTCAGACAGCAGGAAGAGTCACCTGCTGCCAAGATCGTGTGACACGGGGACAGACAGATAGACGTGCAGTGAATTTGGTTCTGACAAAGTCTTAACTGGAGAATGACACTGCTGTAAGGACATGGTGATGATGATGGTCAGCCAAGACACCTGCTGCAACCTGATTGGCTAAGAAAATAACTGATGTTTAAAACAAAAGTCAATCGATCAATAACTGAAAAATATCATTATTATCTGTCATTAAAAAAATGTCCAGGTATTTTGTCATTCATGAAACAGATCTAAAATGGGAGTCAGAGTAGTGGAAGTACTAGTTTTAAAACATCCTCACCTAAAATTTCCAGCCAATTGCTTGAAAACTTTCCCCATAATTGTATTTCATTTCCCACTTATCTGAACAATAGTTACAGTTTCCTTGGAATATCAAGTGCTTTTGTGACAAAAAATACCCTTTGTTTCACCGATACAGATGCAGTAACTAAAATCCTTTGGTGTGATAACAGTCACATCTCTGCTGAGCAGGTTCTCTAGCAGATTTGGGTGTTGATATTGTGGCGTTAAAGCTAACATTACTAAAGGAAAAATTATTTTAGAAATCAAAACTCCCCTGGATGTGAACTGTCAAGGAAGTGATCTATAGTAACTGTGACCTGTAATTGTGTAAGACTGCACAGAAAGGACCAGGCCCGGATTCAAACCCAGAACCTTTTCACTGTGAGGCGACAATGCTAACCACTGTACCGCCCCCAAATGAACAACCTACAAATCTATAAATATAATACACTTTTATTCATTTTAAAATACAATAAATCTCCTTGTCCTCATCACCAGGCCAGAGGGAGATCTAAAGAAAATCAGAAAAGGGACATTTTTACCTTTGTTTAATCAAACTGTAAACTACCAAACTCAGTTCAAACCATTTTAGGAGGGTTTAGCACAGATTAAACTGGGCTGGGATGACACTTGTTTTGTTTTTTACTGGTTTTAGACCAGGTTAAACTGGATTTAAACCGGGTTAGACTGTATTTCACATTGAGTTAGATTAGATTATGTTTAAATGAAATTATGTTTTGCATTAAACTGAGTTTAATGCCATGTTTTACTGGGTTTAAAACAGATTATATGTGGTTTATGCCACATTCGACTGGGTTAAAACCATAATAAGAAATTATTCTTATTTTAATATCAATATTTCTATTCAGGACTATATGTCTTTGATCAGTTATATACCAGCCTATTACTGGGTTTGGACGCTATAATTACATTTTAAAGATGATATTTATCACATTTAATCTCACCCCTGACTGTCCCAGACGGATCTGAGGCTGAGTGACAGACATTAAAACTACAGTACTGGAATAATACATATTATTACACTGCAAAAACGTGGTACTATTTTTTTCCTTACTTTGAATAATGAAATAAAAGAAGAAAACTCATGAAACAAATCATATATTGTTGGCACATGGTGTCAGTAGTTTGTTCTACATGACTGTATTTTGTTGTGTGTGCAGGTGTTTCCTCCTCAGTCTCTGTCAGCGGTGTCGTGGATAAAGTGATCAGCTTGACAACGGCAAAAGATATTTATGACGGTCGTCATCCAGTCAGCAGCAGGAAACACATCACTTTTATGGAGGGGGGGTCTTAATACGACAGTTATTCAGGGATTTATGGGCCCATCCTGCAGCAGCCGTTTGTCCCCGCAGGTAGTAAAACGCACGACAGTGTGATAACACAAATAAGATGTTCAACAGCAGACTGTAAAACCCTGGATGTGCTGATCCTGTTTTTACAGACCTTCATCCCACGAATGTCTGATGGAATAAATATACTACATTTCTTCGAGTGTAACTAATGTAAATTAAACCCTGAATTTCTTCTTCCTTCTGTTGTTAAAGATCAGCTGCATCATCTTTCTCCAGGTTTGATTGTTTTGTGTTCACAAGAAATTCATCAGTGGAGTTCTTTCCAAAAAAAACGATGTGGAGAATACCTGTATAATAATCCCCACAGCAACTCTGTGACTGTCTCAAATCATGCACTTATGTTCTTGCACTTAAAGTACATAAGTGCTTTCACACTGTGAACAATGGCAACATGCAGTGCACTTGTTTATATGATTACCTACATGCGGCTGAAATGAGTTTCCTCCATAGGGTGGCTGGGCTCAGCCTTAGAGATTGGGTAAGGAGCTCAGACATCAGAAGGGAGCTTGGAGTAGAACCGCTACTCCTTCGCATGGAAAGGAGTCAGCTGAGGGGGTGTGGGCATCTGATCAGGATGCCTCCTGGGCGCCTCCCACTGGAGGTTTTCCAGGCACGCCCAACTGGCAGGAGACCCCGGGGAAGACCCAGAACACACTGGAGGGATTATATCTCCCAGCTGCCATAGGAACGCCTCGGGATCCCCCAGAATGAGCTGGAAAATATTGCGGGGGAGAGGGAAGTCTGGGCCGACTTGTTTGGTCTGCTGCCACCGCAACCCGATCCTGGATAAGCGGAAGAAAATGGATGGATGGATCAGAAGGTAACATAAAAAAAAAAAAAATCTTGTTTCAATTATGTATTTAAGTGGGATTAAAGATGTCTGCCAAACCTGTCATGAAAGCCACAAAAAATAGTCCTCCATACCCAAAATAACAATGCTGACATGTGGGTTTAGTCCATTTTATACTGGGTTTGTACAGGATTAAACTCAGTTCAAGCCATTTTTGTCAGGATTCTGTGTCTGTCTCTGTGGTCTCTGTTTTGTCTGTCCTGTGTTTTTGTTTCAGTCTGTGTCTGGAGGGCGTGGACTAGTTCACTGCTCACCTCCAGACACCTCCCACATTTCACACCTAATCAGGTCAGCACAGCTGTCTCCATTCCAGTAATCATCACCTGGCAGTATATGAACCCCAATCCTGCACTCACTTGGTACTATGCTGCAGTTCCGTAAGTCAGTTTGCATATGTTTGCAATTCCCGTTCTGACCCTCCTGTCTGTTTCCCACCTGCAGCAGTACCTACCACTGTGCCTACCTGCCTGTGATCCTGCCTGCTGTCCTGTGTCGGGCCACAGGTACCATGTAGTTGATCCTGCCTGCTGTCCTGTGTCGGGCCACGGGCACCACACAGCCTATCCTGCCTGACGTGCTGTTTTGGTCCAAGGGTCCTAAACAGCCAACCCTGCCTGATATCCTGTGTTTTGGGAAATAAATATTCTTACCTGATGTCCTGCTGTTGTCCGTGCTGCATTTGGGTCCACTCACACCACATATCGTGACAATTTTAGACTGTTTAGCACTGGTTAAAATAGTTTTAGACTGGGTTAAACTGGGTTTAGACCAGAATAGACTAGGTTTTCACCTGATTAGACTGAGGACTGAGGTTTGGCCAGTTTAATTGGATTAAACTAGATTTTGACCACATCAAACTGGCTGACAAACAGCATTTTGGCTGGTATGGACTGGATTAATACCAGATTAGATTGTTATAAAATCAGGTTAGGCTGTGTTTAGGACGTTAGACTAGGTTCAAGTCAAATTAGACTGGGTTTTGACCAAATTAGTCAACTTTAAACTCTATTATTGCCACATTAGACTAAAGTCAGAGTAGACCACGATGGACCAGATATAGGCCAGATTTACCTGGGTTTAAACCAAAGTTAAACAACATCAGATCAGAAATACTTTTTCATCCCAGTGGGAACGTACAGACTGCATTCAGAAAATATTCTCTTCACATTTTTTATGTTGCAGCCTTATGCTAAACTTCTTTCGATGACAAATCAGTCTACACTCAGTACCCTATTGTGACAAAGTGAAAACACAATTTTAGATTTTGTTTTTGCAAATTTATTTAAAAAGAAAGAAAACTGAAATACCACAACGAGATACATATTTTGACTTTAATTAGTACTTTAGTCTGGTCATTCTGCCATAAAGCCCAGATTAGTCAAGTGCTGCAGAGATGGCAGTTATTTTGATAGTTTCACAAAGACTGACCATCAGGGTTTTGATATCCGCTCTCTAACAGAGGCTGTTCCCCCAATTGCTCAGTTTGGGAAGCGTGAGGCTGCAATGTAACAAAATGTGTATAAACTGAAGGGGTCTGACTTTTCTGAATGTATACACAACTCGAATGCGATTCTAAAGTGCCAGAGGATTTTGGAGTAATTAAAAAATGAAAGATGAAAACCAGATGTTCAAAGGAGGTTCAAATGAATTAAGATATCCAAGCTGAATAAAACAGTTAAACAATGTTGGACTTACTGTTCACTAGTTTTGCACATATGGTTAAAACAAGCATATGTGCATTGGGAACCACAAAGGTTATTTGTTATACAGTATTATGGAGGTATTATTTTTTTCCCTATGACCTAGGATTTGGTTTATCCGTGTATTTGACAGGGTTGATGTTTCAGATCAGATTAGACCACTGTTTTCTGTCTGCCTACCTGCCTGCTGTAGGAAGTTTGAGCTGAAAAAATGATTGGTCTTACAATATATTTCAAAGCAGTTTAAAAAAAAAAGTCCTAGTGAACTTTGACCAGAAAAAGGAGTTTGAGTTTTTCCTCTGTGGATGGTTAAAATATTTATAATAAAATCAGATTCTACTAAAAGTCTGTTAGTGAATCCGTCAACTGGAATTAACTCATTTTCAAGCAGTGAGAATTTCAATTAGTGCCTGATTTGAGAACACACAGCGAAATGCAGATCAGTAATCGTCAATATAATTTCCATCAAAATTAAAGCTTGTCACTCAACTCCTGCCTTACATGCTAAATGTTCTCTGCTCTTCATCCTTCATCAGGAATGGTAGATGATCTGAATGTTAATCACCTCGCTAATGACTGAAGACTCGTGTCGGTTCACAAACAAACTATTCCGTTGGAAATCCGTTGGTGTTTGGAGGGTTTGTGTGTGTGTGTGTGTGTGTGTGTGCTTGAACACATGCTGTGTATCAGCGATCAGACAGGAGCATCATGGGAAATGTCAGTTTGAAAAATGAACTGTGACAGACGGTTGAGGGTTCTGGAGGCTTGTGTGCAGCCAGTGAAATGCAGTGACATTTCTAAACTGTTCATCTGCCTGTTGAGACAGATGTCTGTTTACATATCAGGGCTGTCTGACATAAACCTCGTATCTTCTTTCAAATCCTGCACGTGGTACATTCAAGCTTTCACAGGTCAAATATGTTATTTTACTTGTGCAGACAGTCACATGAGCAGACAGGTGAATTTGATCCTATAAATTGGTTATCTGTTATCAACAACTGAGGAAAAACTTTTTAACACTTTGCACTTTTGCAAAATAAATAACACGGTTCTTTAAAGTTTGCTCCCCCCAACTGTCACAGTTTGACTCCAAGACAATAAATCTTAAAGTGAAAAGGAAGCTTCTCATCTAATATATCACCATGTTCAGGAACCCGAGGTGTTCCTTGTGACAGCATTTTCAACGAGCCAACGCACCGCTGCAATCACAGCCGTGGCCTTGAAGAAACGTTTCCAGAGCGAGAGGTGTTTTATTGCAGGCGGAGGGCGCAGCCTCTCCCGCCACTTCAGACGTCACCGTGTACAGACTTCTGATGGAAACGTCCAACGTTTGTCTCCGCTCCACCTTTCAATCTGTGTCCTGACACCACGCCGCTGTCACGGCCTCACCTCGGCTGTCCATCAACGCCGGCAGCGATATTATTGTTCTGATGCAGGTGGAGCCAAGTCGTTGTGATGACAGATGAGGTGTCCTGATCACAGAGTACCAGGGGAAAAGAAGACGAACGCAGCCCTGGAGAAATGAAGGCGTGGAAGAACGGCTGTCTGTCTACTGTCAGACACTTCAACATCTGAGAGCTGAGAGGAAGCTTTGACCTGAAACTGCAGAGACGCAACATAGAACACTTCACCTCCGTCCAGTGACAGATCGAGAAAAATGTACCATGCTGTGGAAATAGGTTTTGGCAGTGTGAAATGGGGCCTTGTTTGGGAGTCCTTATAAAAAATGCAATTCTACTTAGGTAACTATTGTCTCATTTGTCCTACTGCAGTGTTCCCAGTGGAATCTTTTATGTTAAACGAGGACAGGGGGAACAACCCAGGGGCGTATGGAACACATTTATTTTAAATAAAGCTTCTTCTTTGCCCCCTGCAACCTTCTGAAAGGATAAGTGGGTTCAGCTAATGGACAGATGTATTTTTACAAGTTGAGAACAGTGGGTCATAAAAATGTTGTATGAATGAAAATTTGGATAACAATATTTTGGTTTCTGTAGGTAATTGGTTGGAAATTGTTTCAGTATATCCAAATACATTTTTATTCAGCCGCTGGAACCATAATGTCAAAGTAAATCCATTATTTTTTTAATCGAATCGAGTCGAAACTGAAGACTCTCATTTACGAAAGTAATCAGACCCCTCTGTTATCCAGATAGTAATGAGGTGCATCTCGTTTGCTTTAAGTGTATTTGAGATGTGCACCCATGATTGAACTGATCAGACAGTTTAGGAAGTGACAGATTTCTATATCAGGTCCCACAAATCACATGTCAGAACACAAACCAACCCATGAAGTCCAAGGAACTTTCTGTAAACCTTCGTAATGAAACTGGCATTTATCATGGCAAGGGTGTATAAAACCATCCCTAAAGTTTGGAGTGTTCCCTGAATAGTGGCTTCAATAACCGTGTAATGGAAGAAGTTTGGAATAAAGGACTCTTCTTAGACTTAACTGTCCAGCAAAGTAAAGCGGCGGAGCATGAAGGTCACGGAGGTGATCAGGAATCCAACGATCACTCTAACAGCTTCAGACGTCCTCAGCCAAAAGGATGACCCATCTCAGTAGCAGAGACCTAGCCAAGAAGACTCACTAGAATTGCTGACAAGCAGCTTCTACAAACTACTGGGTCTGAACACTTTTGTAAATAAGAGTTTTCAGTTTTCGATTTTCCTTAAATTTGCATACATTTCTAAAAACAAATTTTCTCTTAGCCATTGTGGGTAATTAAGTGTAGATTGGTGGTAAAATGGCAATTTCAAACTAAACGTGAAACACCATAAAGTGTGCTACAAGTGAAGGGATCTGAATACTTTCTAGATCCACAGTGTCTCTCTGTGTCTTTACTGTCTAAAATCTGAGAAATCAGTTACTACAGTCAGACATTTTAATGAGCCGGTGTCTCAGTCTGAATTTTTGATGGTTTCTCAACACTTTTGGGACTCAGCAGTTAAAGCAGATGATGTGGCCTCAAGTTCTTTAATAAGAAGGAGCTTTCTAATAAATTAGTGCTAATAGCTCACTATTTATATCAGACTAATGTGGCATAATGAGCTACGCCCTCAATTACAGCAAGTTCCATTATATAATTGAATGTTCACCCTCATTTTATTTAATTCAGAAACATGAGGATACAGAGGAGAGCTCAAGCCTGTGGGTGGAAAAATGTTGCAAGTTTAAAGAATCATATGCAAACATCAAGATTCACAGAGAGAGAAGCCTCAGGTTACTGAATTAACAACACATGTATGGATCCAGTTTTTTTACAATTTGTGTGGGTGTGTGCATTTAAAGTGTGTATTAGTGACTAACAATTCCCCAACCTCTAAAGGAGAAAAGACAACCTTCAACATTGAGAAACAAACACTGCACATCATCATACAGAACACTTACTAATGATAAAGTACCAATAATTCAGCAGGAGGAAGCAGGGATTTATTCTGATACAAACATTTCTACAGGCAGGTCTGACTATAATCTGACAAAACCTACAGCAGAAAACAGTCAGCCTTCTTTGAGCGTCTTGTTTTGTTTTTTTTTTTCAGCAGCTCCCTCAATGACCGGCATCACTTTCTAACTACAATCCTTCTGCAGCGCTTCCAAACGGGCCCGATTCAGCAGATCGAGATCTGCTCTGTCAGATCTTCTTCCAGCTGACAGAAAAGATGCCAAAAAGATCAGACACAAAGAGAGATGCGGTTCTGAGTTCAGGTCTAGTCTGAACCTCCAAATCTGCCTAAAGGTTCACAGACCAGCATCCAAAAATCCAGCATGAACAATATGCTTCAGCAGACACAGGTCAACAACGTGCAGACAGCTGATCAGGAATCAGAAACCCTTCTGCTAATTGCATTTGAACAGGTTCACAGGAGGATATTCATTTAACCCTCCCATTGTCCTAGGGTCAAAATGACCCGCAGCTGTGTTCAACCAAGTTCTATTTTCTTTCATTTTCTTTTTGTATTTTTATTTTTCTTTAAAGAAACCCTCACAGCCTCCTTGTCACCAATGATCCCCAAAAATATAAAAATAAAATAGCTGCAGGTCATTTTGACCCTAGGACAACGGGAGGGATAAAAGTGAAATGCCGCATTTAACATTGGAGAGTGTGGAGAGACAGAAGAAGCCTGGCAGAAAACTCTCAGGGAAAAACAACCCAAAACATCTCTGTGAAACTGAATCCTAGATCTTCATTTTTATTACCTTTTATAGTACCATCAATTTACCCATCAAGCTTCAGCTGTTAATTAAAGTGTCTTCAAGATGTCTCACGTCAGCAGCTGTCAACTAAACCCACATAAAGAACAGTGATTGACACAAGTTTTAGGATCATCAAAGCCTTTTTCTGGAATGAGTTGATGGAACATTATTTCATGCTAACCTTTTAAAAAGGTTTCAGGGAGACTCCAGCTCATTGCATTAATTCCATAAACATTGCCATAAAGTCTTTACATAACACATGTTAACTAGATTTCCAAAAAGTTTCTTTATGGTAAATATACAAATCTCTGCCATTCGGGGATCTATAAATGTTAAAGGAAGGTGGGAGATATTAAAGGTCCTTAAAGCCCTGTGTGTTCATTATGTGAAGCGAATTCTCACGTGAAGCAAGAATGGTATCGAATCTGCAGTGATTTGTCATTTGGCTTTTTGGGGGCTGCAGAAACACATTTTAAACACAACATTAACATACTTGTTTCATCAGCTTTATAGTTTGTGTAAAATTGTTAGCAGATAGTTGCATATTTAAACATCCAGCAGCAGGAGTCTTCCTTAAAAAAAAACCCGACCAATTATGTTGTACATGTGCAACCCAGTAGTGTTTATTTGTGACAACATTTACTGGTTGTCATAGTAATTAGGAAAAGAAGGTTTTTATAGAGTCTATGTGGGTGGAGGTCAGAGTGGATGATGGAATTTAACACAGTAACCCGCTGTTTGTTTCTCATTTAAGACCGACAATTAACCATCACCGACCTATAACTTTAACCTTGTGTTTATGATTGTTGCCATGACAATGAAAGATTGCTGTTCGTTTGCCAATTCAAGTTCGAAGTTAGTGTTGTTTTTTTTAACCATGAACGTTCCATAACCTTGACTTTAGAGCAGATCCTCTATCTAAATCCACCCAATTTTTTTCCTGAACTTATTGTTTTTGTGCCTGAAGCTAAAGAAACCTTTACGTTATTATTACTATTTTATTACCAGATATTTGTCTCCTACTGCCAACATGCTTCTCCCATCTCATGTGTTGTATTGGAGTGTAAAACCAACCAACCTATAGTGTCATTCCGAATCAGGAAGATGAATTTAAGGCCAATATTTGCTGTCTTTTAGCTTTGTTTTTGGTCTCTAACACATACTGCAGGAAACATCTGTCTCTTTACCTGCTACTAAATGTTCCACTGTGTTCACCATTTCATTATTTATTTCATGATAAAACCTTCATTGTCCTCTGAACACAGAGTTGGTTTCTACTTGTTTCCCTCAGTGTTAGATTTGTTTGCTCCAGAAATGAATAATGAAGTTGAGCTGAAACATATTTCGACTCCTGAGGGATCCTCGAAGAAGCTTCCAGCTCTCTGAGTCGACGTAGGAGAGTAAAGAGCTGAGGGCCGCCGAGTCCTCAGAAGCTAAACATCCCGCTCTTCTTCTTCTGCCTCTCTTGGAGTTCCTGTCTCTTTCCATCTGCTCGCCCTGAGCTGCTCGCCTGTTTATCCCACACGTGTCAGACCTGTCTGTGTTGTGTGTCCCCCCCGCCCCCCCGCCCCCCTCCTCGCGCTGCAGCAGAGAGGATCCGAAGGTGAGGATCTAATGTTAGAAAGCTTTCAGACAGAAAGCAGCGCATGAGGTTTCTGCTTCTGATGACACATCAAGATGATGATAATCACAGGAGTCATGCAGATGCTCGGTGAGCGATTCTCCCTGCAAGAGATATACTGTTTAGATTTAGATTTAACACACAGTCCTGTGAAAAAATAGGTACGTCCCATAGAAATTGTCAAGCAAATCTTTGAAAGAGTGACTGTTGGTAAAGGCGATATGCTTGGACACAACCAAATAGAAAATGAGCATTTTTCAATCATTTATTCAACAAAAGATATAAAAGTAATATTCTTCTGTGGAAAAAGTAAGTACACCATTTTCCACAAAAGCGAATATTGGCTTTAGCAGAAACAGCTTCTTGTTATTTTCTCATAACTGTCCACCGGTCTCTAGTTTTCTTGCATGTTCTACCCATTTCAAAACCCCACAATATTAAAATGAGATTTAAATTTGGTCAGATCTTCCATTAGCCTCCATTTTTTTCTTTCTGAGTTGTTCTTGAATTATCTGAGTACCATTACAAGTCAACTTCCAGTATAACTTTCACTTTTTAACAGATGTCCTCACATTATCTTCAAGCACTCTTTTATATGATGCACAATTTATAGTTGAATCACTGGGTGCACGGTGCGCAGTCCCTAAAGCTGCAAAACAATCCCAAACCATAACATTTCCACCACCATGCTTCACAGCTGGTATGAGGTTCGTCTCCTGAAAATCTGCCTTTGGACTGTGCCAAACATTTTGACTGTTACTGGGGCCAAGCATCTATTACTAACACTACCTTTGATTCATCTGTACGGAGCACATTATTTCAAAAGGCCTAATCTTTACTTATATCTTCACTGGCAAATTGTAGCTTTACTTGAATGTTCTTTTCTGACAGAAGAGTATTTTCCTGATAAACCTCCCATACAGGTTCAATTTTGTGCAATCTCTTTTTGATAGTAGATGCTTAACTCTGACACCAACAGCTGCAATAGTTACCTTCAGATGCAGTGCTGAAACTTCGAGACTTCTTTTTCCATCAAACTGTCTGCTCTTGGGCTGAATTTCCTGGTGCAGCCAGCCCTGGACAGATTGTCAGTAGGTTGAAATCCACGCCTTTTGAAGAACTTTTTTTTTCTTTTTTTACAGTGCAATGATTTATTTTAAATAATTTAGACACCTTTTTAAATCCCTTGCCAGACTCACAGATATGCACTGCCCCTCGGAGAGATCTTTAGATCTTGGCATGAAACCACACACTTTAATAGCAAAGGGAACACCGGACCCTTAATGTTGGAGGTTTAAATAAGACAGGTACCACTTTGGTGCCTAATATCCAACCCGATTCATTTTATGGGTTTAAAGGCGTGATAAATCTTTTCCAAGTGACTGATCTTTTTTTTATTATTATTTATTTATTTAAAAGTATTAAAATTACTACAAAGTCAATTGTACGTGTCATTTGTTTCAGTATATCGCCTATAATAATAGGCAGTTTTAAAAAGAGGATCAATTGTTTGCCTGTTATCTGGAAAAAGTCAACTTCCATGAGACTTACTTTTCACTTTCGTGAGTGTGTGTTATGTCATCTGTCTAGTAGGCAGAGTGTCCAAAGAAGTTACATTTTATTAGTCGAGCAGCTACTCTGACATCTCTGTTGAAAACACGTTGTCCTTCGACACTAAACTGTACCTGTTTGTTTTGGATTACTGAAGTTAATTGTGAGGACGCTGGTAACTCTGAGTTAAATGTTTTTTTTATGGATAAAAGCAGCGGCGTCTGCTGTGTTTCTGATTCGGTGGGACCGTAGGCGTCAGACGGCGGGGAGAAAGGACGAAGGGAGCAACAAGGTGATTATGGAATGGATGCTCAAGGTCAGAGGTCAAGCAGGAAGTGCCTCGTTCAGCAGATTCTACAACAGTGCTCGCTTGTCTTCTGATGACCCCCGACCCCTTCTATGCGAGCAACTGCATCCACCGTGTCCCCAAAATGTCTCCCATCACACATAAATTGCAACGACGTAAGCAAACACCACAGTATAGTACACGCAAGTATAAAATTTGAAAACAGAAACCCAGTCTGTGTCTTTCTGTCCTTCAGATGTTCTTGAAGGGAAGTTTCAAGTCTTAAATTTGAGATTAGAGTTCACTGAGTTTTGTAGTTTTGAACACAGAATGATCACAGGAATAAATGTATTATCGCGATCTTCAACTCTTACATACAAAATCAGTTTAGTGAACTGTAAATACTGAAAGAGCCTATTTTAATTGGTTTTTAAACCTAAAATTTTAAATAAGAAATGATTGCACTTTATTACAGGTTTATATTCAAAACACTCCTTTTTGCTTGCAGTATACTACCAGTCCAAACTTTGGACACCCACTCAGGAGATGCTTTTTATTCATTTGTACTATTTTAGATTCCTCAAAGAAGCCACTATTTTCCTTTGTGACAGTTTTGGACTCCATGAGTTCGTCACCTGGAATGGTTTTCAGTTAAAAGGTTAACAGTTAACAGGAGTTAAATCTGTAATTTGCACGAATTAAATCCCGTTCTGTAAAACCATGTTGTACATTAGGGGGCAGTAGTGAGTCACAGTAGTGTTAAGGCTGTCTGCCCTCATTTCGATGTTACACTGAAACCTGTGACCCATCAGATTTGGTGACGACAGTGTTGGTTAGGTTGATCAGTTTTAGTGTGAGGGTGCGAAAATCAGAGCAGATCACAGAATCTGTTGTTTTATAATTATTGACTATGAAGTTAAATTGTATTCACCTAATCCATGATCGACCAAAAAGCCTGTAGTTTATGTTTTAACTTGTTTATCTTTATTTTCAGGAAGACCACAATAGCAAAAAAAAAACAGTGACTGCAAAAATACATATAAATATTTCATTGAGAATATTTTTCAGTACAACTTATATTGTCATTTGCTAAACTAAAGATCTGTTTTGAATTGTCCAAAAGTAAGCCTGGTTTATTTTCTCCAAAACAAATACCTTAACTTGGTAGACAGATGGATGATGAGGTGATTGAGCTCATCACATACAGCCATCGTAACTGGTCTTAACCATATATCAACAAACAGCCAACTAAGCATTGTAAACACTGTCGGCAACATTATACAGAGTTGTTCTGCGTAAAGATATTCAGCCCTGAATTTCATCAGCTGGACTGGATCGCTCGAAGCACTCTTTGACGTGCGCCTTGAATGACAGACACAGTGAGGACCACCATCAGCCGCAGATGTGGCAGCCCACCGGGATTTGTCCTGCGTATACAAAGGTCAGATACCCGCCGACGTTATTCTATTAGTTGCCTTTATGAGCCATCACCATAGCTACCGTGAGCATTACCAGCTGTTTACTCACCATAAACGTATCAAATGTCATTCTTCTCCTCTCTAAGAGCTCCCCGGGGCAGTGGATGTTCACTCTTGTTCATCTTATCTTTTGGTGTACAACAAATAGTATATAACTACTGTAATAATCCACATTACGGCATCAAGTGCTCAACTAAGTTAAAACAAGCAGCGGCCTATTATTACCTCATGAAAAATGAGCTAAAACACCTCTTACAGAGCAGTCTCACCAAGAAGCAGAGCGATGCAGTGCTGCATCAGGTCACTCCACGATCACCCGACCTAAACCCACCGGAGATGGTTTAGGATGAGTCACACTGCAGAGTGACGGAAAAGCATATATACATGCAGTTGAATCTGTTTAGAATCACACTGTATGTGTTAAGTGTTGTTAATATTATGTTTTTACCGTTAACTGTGACTGGGCCCCGTTGCAGCAGTTTATTTTCGTCTAAAAAAACCTCTCCTCCATCAAGGTCATCTCCAAAACTTGCTGCCGTCATCATCATTAACAAACTGCCTCGTTTTCTATAAATGAAAAAAAAAACAACAACAACCATGTCTGCAAAAAAATAACACAACATTAAACTTAAACGACTGAACCTTTTACACACACACACACACACACACACACACACACACACACACACACACACACACACACACACACACACACACACACACACACACACACACACACATTTTTCCTTTGGCTGTTAGCAGTTAATAAATAAAGGCAATAAGCATTGAGAGCTCATTAATATCAGTGAAGGTGAGCGGCTAACAGCCCCGCGAGGCTGCTGCAGTTGACACAGGAAATGAAAGGAGAAAGCCGACCGCAGCTAACGCTAATGCTAACACAAAGACACACTCACACAGATTGTGGTTTTCCTTATGGTCAAACTCCCTTTTGTCCCTCCATACTATATATATTAAATAATATTGTGTTGTGTTGTTGAATAAATGATACACTGCTAATTTGTACAAAACAGACCAAGACGGTTGCATTTATGTTTAAAAAAAAAAAAAAAAAAATGCTACTGAAGATGCCAGATAATTGGAAAATAAATGCAGGAACTTAAAACATGAAAATAAATGTTTCATCACGTGAAGCCCTCAGTATTTCAGGAATTATCAGAGTGTATAGATAAGAAATGGGACCCCCTTTAATAAGTTTACATATCAATAATCATATAAAGACATCTTACTGTATGTATGTACAACACTGATTACGCCGACAGATTACGCTGCACCGTGAGGTGCATAAAGCAGGGTGATGTTATGAACTGTTTCTGAAGCCTTTCAAGGGTCTCCTATTGCAGATTTCCCAAGTTTGACATATGTCCATACCTAATACGTCAGCATTATGTGATACCAATAACAAACACATATTTGGTCACACCTACTTTTTCAAAGGTTTTTATTCATTTTTGTAATTACATCATGAAGTAAACAAAATCAAACATTAAACAAAGAAATGTAGGATTCATATTTTAGATTCTTTACAGTAACCACTGGTTACCATGCAGACAGCATCTATTGGCAGCATCTTTGTATTTTATACCAACACAACTGATGCTCTGCAAGTGATTGTGAAGATCAGAAATTCACCCAGATATCTCTTGACAGGACTCACCTGATAACTGAAAACCGTTACAGCTGAGGACCTCAGCTGGTTAACATTTTACCAACAGTGTGCACAACTGTCATCAGGGCAAACAGTGGCAACTTTCAGGAGTCTATATAATTAAATGTTTTGCCTTGTTTAACTCTTTAGTTACAACATACATACAACACACGTTACACACACACACACACACACACACACACACACACACACACACACACACACACACACACACACACACACACACACACACACACACACACACAGTTTTCTTGGTCTTATTTTACTTTCTCCTCTCTCCTCTCTCCTCGCTTCTCTTCTCTCTCAGGACTCTCCATCACCAGGAATCCAGACCGTACATGTGTGTGTGTCCCAGTGTGTGCGTGTGTCAGTGTGTGTGTGTGTGTGTGTCTGTGTGTCAGCATCAGTGTTACCCTCAGTGTTAGTGTGACCTTGGCTGGACTAATTATTTCAGTGGAGAACACAGGAGGAGAGCACATTCCTTTGCTTCTAATGATTCATAAACAGTTTTAACAGTGTACTCCATCAGGACGTTAATTAGTGTGTGACACAAACACACACATGCGCACACACACAAAAGTTACAACCAAGGAAATAAAACTATCATCTTATACAAATCATTTGTATATTTTATATTTTTACACAACACAAAAATGTTTGATGGAATATATAACAGATGGCGTGCAACTACAGAACACCTTTTCACTTTAGCCCTTTACAATATTAGCCACCCATTCACACACACACTGACACACTAATAGCGACGAAGGTGCCATAGAAGTAGCTCACCTGCCATTGGGGGCAACTTTGTGTTCAATGTCTTGCCCAAGGACCCTTCAGCTTGAGGACAGGAGGAATTAAACTGCCAACCCTACAATTGAAGGGCAACCCACTCCACCATCTGAGGCTCAGACATCTAGATGTTCATAGATGAGAAATGTCCATTTTTGTGCACCGGGCCGGCTGGTGGATGGTGTCCTGCAAATTTCTGACGAGCAACAGAAGTAACCACTGAACCACTTTAAGAAGGAATATCCCCCAAAACATATTTTGGTGATTATTTATTTATTGAGCTTTTATGTGGCTTAACAATAGGCAGTAGGCTCAATAGGTATGAGCACTGTAATAAAGGATGGCTTGAGGGACTGTAGTACAGCTTCTGTGACCACAAGAATGTTTCTTTTGCCCATAAACAACAACTAAATTCTTCAAGTTTAGATGTACTCTGTGTTTTGGCAAATAGATTTACAAATCATATTTTTATCATCTGCTGTCGAGGTGCTTGTATTTAAACCGCAGGGGTGTCATATTTTCAAGATATGGAATATCAAAAACAATAAAAGAGTCAATCAATGAGAGCCGTTCTACAGGAATCATAATAAAAGAGAGAAATCACACACAGAGCACTAAAAGAAAGAAGGGGGGGGGGGGAAGGATGAAATTTGGGCTTGGATTTGGAGTCACACTGGGCACATTTTCTGGGTCTGAGGCTGGTGATCTGCGCTGAGCCGAGCTGAACCAGGATAAGTCTGGAGGTAGCGTTGGTGCCACAGCTTTGATCTGCATCCTTCCTGTCTGGGAGCGTTTTCAGGACAGCAGTGAGCCGCGCTGACGAGGAGCTGATTCGTTGAAATTAAATGAGCCTGTTCAATGCTGACCTCAGCTGGACTGACGGGTTTAAATAAAAGTAACATTGGTCAGGTTAGTGTGTAAGTAATAAATGCATTGTTTTGTGTAAAAGACACATTTACTCATTTTATTTACTGGGTTGTAACTAAATTAAATTTAAATTTAAAAAATGTCCCCTTGGGGATTAATAAAGTAACTACCTAACCTAAATAGCAGATACACAGATTTTTTTTTTTTTTTTCATCATTTTCATGGATGGTGCAGAGAAGAAATTCACTAAGAAGTTTATCATTAAGTGTAAAATTGTTCGTATTTTAAGTCAAGCATCTGAATTGGATTTACTGATGTCAATGCCTTTTCCTGAGTTTTGATAATCTACTAAAATGGTATAAACATTAAATACACACATGTATATTTATAAGTAACCTTGAGAGTTTAGTACTTATGTAGGCGTTAGGGTGGACATTTGATATTGGGGCCACTGAGATTGAGATTCAGTGTCAGTGTTGGTGGGTCCACCCGTCACCATTGTAGCAGTGCTTGATGCCATTTAACTCTCAGGACATTTTTTTATGAATGTCACAGAAAGGTATATGGTAACTTGTGAGGTTTTCAGTGATTCAACTTTTCACTCGATACTACAATGGAAAAAAAAAAGTATGCTGTGTGTTGTCAGACTTTTGGGTTATACTGTATAACTTTGTTACAACGGCAAACTATTTTAACACCTGTCTTCTGTTTCGTGTGGAATGCAGTGAGTTATCCCATATGCGACAGTGTTTCCCTGTTTGCAGTGATGTCAGCTGGACATAAAGGTCATATTATAAGGCTTGTCAAGGATTTGAACCCAGGACCTCTTGCACCCTAAGTGAGAATCATACCCCTAGACCTTGGAGCCAACACCAATAAGGAGGTGATACAGCCCAAACAGGTGGTGGTTCATCTTAACTCTAAACAGGTCATCTAGGCCTCCACATCCTTAAATGGCTTGTGGAATACCAATATCAATAGGCTCCAGAAATCTGACACCACGTTGGAAAAATTGTGTAATAAATTGTACTTGATTGTAAAACAGATGTACTTTTGGACTGCACCAATGTAAGGTAGGCTATATTTTATACATTTAATGTAAATGTATACCTGTGCCACTGAAGAAATTCTTAACTTGTGTGTATTCGCTGATTATGAGACTGATCTAACCTTCTGGCTGGGTGATGAAACTTCAGACTCGCGATGTAGTTTTGCCTTTTTCTGCCAATGTGACATAAGATTCAGGTGTTTTCTTAAACATAAAATGATTTTTGCATTCTTACCTCAGACATCAACTTCATTGGAGTAACTCTCCTGAATGTGACCTGATAATGCAAAAGGGCTCGTCCAGGATTTGAACCCGGGACCTCTCGCACCCTAAGCGAGAATCATACCCCTAGACCAACGAGCCGACGTATAAATTTCTACACATCTATCATTTTCAGCAAAGACCTGTCATTTAACTGTTTCAGCTGGCGATGTGGCAATTTGAGGCTACAGATTTTATTAAATTCAACAGCACCCTCTGGTGGTGGAGATTATGAGTTCATCTTGCTGCACATTACGAGCAGCACGGAACCCTAAAACGTCCTGCCCTGACGTGTACACATCCTTAAATATCTACTGTGGGTCCAGAAGTCTGAGACCACATTGTAAAAAATGAACTTCAACAAATCACTTTTGGATCCCATTGCATGTTTTCTGTAATCAAGTAATGTAATCAAGACAATGAGTTCTTGACCTTCTTGGTTCATTTAATTTCAATCCACTAGTTATCCTTTGTCCTCCCAACTTCACCCATTATGTCTTTCAGCCCTCCACCACCCCCTCCCTGGTCCTCCTCTCTCTGCAGGTTCCAACCGGCAGGAAGAGGAGGAGGACAAATAAAATGAGAAAGAAGAGAAACTGAAATTTGTAAACACGTTAACACAGATGAGATTATCTCAAACAGTTTAAACTAAACCAGTGAAACACAAAAGGTCCTTCACTCTTAAAGTAGATTTCTCCTCAGTGGTGTGATTCGACACATGGCTATGGGAATCATCATCAGTGGGTCGGGGGCTTTCTTTCATCATATAACTTTCAGAAGGTTTCAAATGGAAGACTTTTACATAAATTATTATTCTGTGTAGTTAATAGTTCAGGCTTTGAAAGACAGGATGGAGACAGGCCTACTTATTCCACAATTGTACATTGAACTATATGCGAGTTCCCTGGTCACTCCTGCACAAACTCTCGCTCCAGACGGCAGCTCACATATCCGCCATATTAGCTTCACTTTTGTTCAGCGGGAGGAAGTGGTGGGGTGACATTTATCTTTGGGCTGTTTACAGTTTATGGTTCAAACATCTTCACAGTTTCCAATATAAAAATTCAGTCAGATTGAATTTTCGTCAGATTGCTAAATTCATACACAAGTACTGAAATGGTCTTACTTAGCAAGTATTTAGCAAGGTCATAGGTCATGTTTAAAGTACACTTCAACACAGGTGTGTTCCCTTCATATATATATCGTATATTGAATTGGAAAAACTGTAATGTACTTGTGAACAAGTGTATCTTTAACACTAATTTCCCCAAAAAGCAGTCTGTCAGATTTTTCAGTTGAAAATAAAGTTAAGTGTGTTTGAACGAGGCTGAGATGAATCTGTGGTGAGGGCAGGTAAACTAGGCCCAGCTGAAGAACCATCAGGTCAATCAGGCTGTGGGCGGGGCCATAGTACAGCCCCACAAAGCCACACGTTTGCACAGGTGAGCATGTTTCAAACGGAGATATAACCGAGTGACCACATACTAGACATAATGCTGGCCATCTGAATCACTCTCTGCCTGTTCTGCAGTGTTTTGACTGTAACATCTGCTGCTAAAGAGTTCAACCAGGACGTCCATCCCACATCCATCAGGTTTGGACACCAGAGACCAGACCGGCCTGAAGTTCAGCGAGCAGCAGGTAGACCTGATCCACACAGGAATGAATACAACACTGATCATTTTCATATGAAAAGGTCTCACTCAATACTCAAACTCTTTTAGTTTTCTGGATCAGTGATAAATATTCAGAGTTTTGAGTCAACATACCAGTAAATGGGCATTGTAGCTGATGATTCTCTTACTTTTGAGTCACATGTATGATGCTTGGTAAAAGGAAAAACAATCACTTGAGGCTTCAATTAAGTTTCAAATAGAGATTTGGGAAAAGACTGCAATCTCTTACAGCAAGTTTTAAAAGTCTGATTTGAGTTCATCAAATGCTTTTAAATCCATTTTGAAAGAACAGGAGATTAAGTTGTTGGCAAGTCAATATTTGACTGGTGTTGTTGGATACATGGCTCTTATAGCACTTATCTTTTGGGATCATATATATTGTAATTTGTGTGGATCTGTGATCCTCATGGCAGGTTTATAGATTACCCCGATAGTATTCCATTATTTTACATGGAACCATCTGTTTACTGCTGTATATCTGTGATTACATTACATGCATGATGCATTGCTCTGAAACTAGATTGTTTTGAGGAAACTAAAAACCTTAAACATTAGTCTAAATACATGCGAAGAATGAAGATAGTAACCTTTATGATCTGCCACTGTTTAGACCTTCAAGTTTACATCTTGATTGGAACTGTCTGTAAAAAAAGATGAATGGCCTCTCTGAATCATAACAGTCACGATCAAGCACACAATCTGTGAACTGGATCAACTTTTTTTTTTGTGCTTAAGCAAAGTTGTTTCTGTAAAACATCACGTTTATGATGTCTTTGATTGGCTCATTTGGACAAACTATAAAGAGGTGTGGAAGGGTTTAAAAATGATATGTTTTGGTTTTCTAAAATGACCACCTCCATGATTAGGTGTTGTCTTTTGAAAAGCAATTTTTCTTCTTGTCAATTAAAAAAATAATTAAATAAACTGAACAAATAAAGAACACCCCTCTATCCAAGCTGTCCAGCAGGAATCACAATCCTTTGAAGAACCCTTGACTTGGAGGTATCCGGAGCCGGCAGCTGAAGGGGAGCCTCGTTTCCCTCCAAACTTTGAAGTGAAGGTCCCGACACCGGCTGGCAGCATCAGTGCCGTCTGCGGAGAGAATGCCATTCGAGTGGAGGTCAAGAGAGACCTTCTAGGGATCGGCCAAGCGGTCCGGACTGCTGACGTCACGCTGGGAGGATGTGCTGCCACAGGGGAGGAGACCGAGGTCCTGGTGTTTGAGTCTGAGCTGCATGGTTGTGACAGCCAACTGGTGGTGAGTGTTCAATGTTCAGATGAGTTTATATTTTCAGTAAGTTTGGAGACTGGTTGGGTTGTTCCAATCGTCAAAAAAAAAAAAAATGTATCGAGGTCTACGCAATTTGGATGCAGGGACTAGAAACAATTCCAAGACGTGTGGACAAACATATTTATGCAGGGATTTGGGCCCAGTAAAACCAGGCCGGTCTATACCAACTCATGAATGTGCTGATTATAGACTTGACGAAGTCATAACACTTTTAACACCAGTGGCTTGCGACTTCACTCAGTCTTCAGGCCTCTATCAACGGCTGCTGCAAACACGGTGACCAAACCCAGACAGTAAATGTGCTTTGAAACCAAAACTAGGAGTAAAAACAGGCTGAAAAGCTCAGTAGTGCTGAAGAGGTTACTTCTAGTATTTGTGTGAAATATCCAGATCAAAGGAATTTAACTTGTCACAAAACTGTTTCAGATGTATGAGGACTCGTTCGTGTATTTTTTTTACACTGGTCTACTCGTCCAGTCCTCTGGGGGACAGTCCCATCGTTCGAACCACAGACGTTTCCATCAGCATCCAGTGTCACTATGAGAGGTCAGAGTCTGTTCGAATCTAAACCAAAAAAGGCAAATTTTTTTGTTTCCAGGAAAATCTTTTTCTTACTTTTTTTTTTTTTTACTTTTTTTTTTTTTTTTTTACTTGATTATATATAGGAAGCATGACGTGAGCAGTGGTCTGATGAAGCCGACCTGGACTCCGCTTAGTGACAGGAAAGTTTCACAGAAAAATCTCAACTTCTCCCTCAGAGTCATTACTGGTGGGTCTTTGTGATATATGGACTGGAACAAAGGATTTCTTCCAACTGGTTTCATTTTGGCAAATTACAACTATTTAATTACCTTTTTTTTGTTTTTAAAGTTCCAAGTCTTTTTGTCCCATGTCTCTCAGACAAGTTCCCTCGTTTGTCTGCTCAGTTCCTGCTGGGAGACGTGATGAAGTTCGAAGCGTCTGTGAAACAGTTCCATCACGTCCCTCTCAGAGTGACTGTGGACAGCTGCGTGGCGACTGTGGTCCTGAATGTCGACACTGTCCCTCAATATGCCTTCCTGGGAAACACTGGATCAGTTTATTTTTAAAGCACCCCTGAAGTCCAAAAATATGCCGTTTATGAATTCACTTGGATGTTTGAGCTTCACTGTGCAGAACGATTTATATGCAGAGTTCGACACGAGAAGGCATTTGGCTGCTGAGGAGTAGAAAGATTCTGCTCACCTTAAATCTCAGTGTACAAGCAGCATGTGTGACATCACAACTGGTTTAAATGGGATTGAGGTCAGGTGTTGATGTAGGAAAGTCTGACAGTCAGTCACTCCTTGGTCTCTGGTCTTAGTTCTTCAAAGCTTTGAGGTGAAATGCTGGAATGTCATATCCCTCTGTAAAGGTTGATCTATTAATGGTCTGGTCACTTTTTGTCTGACTGACTGCGTTACATCAACTGATCTGGTTTCCAGTGTTTTAGAACGCCATGTACTGTCTGTTTAGAGACCTTCACCTATCTGTGATTTAACAGAGAAAGACTTTCTCTGCTTTTGAATAACAATCTGACTTCTAATGCCAACTATGATGATGCTTTTTGGTCAGCAATGTTCTGCTGGAAACTGAAGGCAAATCCATGAACAATGACAGCAAGCTGATTCACTGTAAAAAAAAATCTCTCCCACACTGCTTCAGTGGAAGAATACAAGTTAAGGAAATCTGACCCTTTGTACAAAGGAGTTGGAATGAAACCTGCTGCCGTTTGACTGCTGCCTGAGAAATGGAGCAGAATTTTAATGATTTTTTTAATTTTACATTTCAGGACTGTTTTTTGTTTCCAAATCCATGAATGTGACATTCATATTTGATTTGTATCTCCAATTTTAGGACCTTATTGTACAGTGTTGAATTTTCTAAATGTTATACCTTTCTCCCTTTAACATTCTGCTGGTCCTCTGTGCTGTGTTCAGATGTCTGTTTGACAGTCAGCTGACAGGCTCCAGCTCCAAGTTCCTGCCTCAGGATGACAAACTGCAATTTGAGGTGGAGGCATTCAGGTTCCAGCAGGACAACAATGGAGTGGTAAGACATATCTGATGTCCTACCAGACAGCTGCTGGCTTCAGTTTATGTCTCTTAAAAATAAATAACTTTTTTTTGTTCTTCCTGTTTCTCTTCAGATCTACATCACCTGCAATCTGAGAGCTACAGCAGCTGCTGCACCTGTCAATGCCACAAACAAGGCCTGTTCATTCTCCAATGGGTGAGACACTGCCAACACTACAACTCCCGTCATCCTCTGCAGCAAACACAAAAATGATATAATCCTTAACTGGTTGATTAGATTTAGAGCTCTGACTTTGTTAATCGTATTTCTGCACCAAAAAACAGAGATCATTACTTTATTGTTTTAGATACATTAAAATGTTCCACTAAGATTGCTGATAAACCAACTTAATGCATTTATTCCACTGAGTCAATATTTATAATGGCAACAATTTGTAAAATTATTATCATATATAATAGGTTGGAAATTATAGAAGATTGGCTAAAAAAAATTTTTTTTTTGAGTTGACTTATTAGTACTGTAAGAGAAACGTTTAGTTGACAGGTGGAGGGAAGCCAGTGGCCGCCATCACGCCTGTTCCTGCTGTGACGCAGACTGTGGGAAAGGTGGCAGGAATGACCTGACCACAACAGGTATGGCGGTTGCAATAGGAACCTGACTAGTTTCTTTTTTCTTTTTTTTAATAAAAGGTACCGGTTTCATGAATGTTGATGTCATGCTGTTCTGTGTTGCAGGTACTCCCTGGGAACAAGAAGTGTTTGTTGAACCACTTGCAGTGAAGGAGAGAATGCTGAAGTGAAGAGAGAGAAAAAAGAAAAAATTCAGAATTACATGTAATATAATAAAGCTCTTTTACACTAATCAGACCTCTGTGTGGCTTGTTCTTCTGGTAATATTGAACCAAATAAGACTGCATATCTGAGAAAAATGGAAACTGTGAATGGCTGTTATAAATTGTTACATTACTAATCTCTGAAGTGGTTGTTTCATTTGTTTATTTTTTTTTCCTGCAAAGTTTCATAAGTGTCCCAACAAGCCTGAAACCAAGAGGCTAACATACAAACTAACAAATGGAGCCAAAAATTAACCATAGAAACAAGGATGCTCATATGTTGGAACACAAACTACCCTTTCAACAGAAAGCCCAAACTCGGTGGCTGATTAGGTGCTGATGGTGCAGAAAGGACTCCCATAAAGCTTTCATGGTGGACAATTTTATGGCATCAATTCTATAGTTGGTGTACAGTCATTTAGCCATAACACAACCAACTCTGTGGTCCAAACTGTCTTGGCTTGTCTGAACTCTGGATTATCTTGTTAGCCAGCTGTTTGCAATCTGGACCTTTGGAAAACATGCCTGAACCCGATGTGCTTAAATTAATTGCCAGTAAGTTTATGGAACTACTATTCGGTTCTGGAAACACTGCAGTGCAGCATATTTGGGCTCTGTGGAGGACCTGCTTCTTCTATAGGAAGGGCTTATTCTGAGGGTGATAAACTTGAAACATTTATGAGAATCAGGTGATTATACACCAGTTTAAACATAATTATGGATGTTGTTCCATTTCATCCTAAATCCTACACACTGGTCCAGTGGTGGCAACCGTGGTCCAAAATGTCAACACTGTCCCTCGATATGCCTTCCTGGCAAACACTGGGTCAGTTTATTTTACCCTGTGGTTTTAAAAACACCCTTGAAGTCCAAAAATATGCTGTTTATGAATTCGCTTGGATGGTTGAGCTTTTCTGTGCAGAACAATTTATATGCAGAGTTTGACGCTAGAAGGCATTTATGGCTGCTGAGGAGTAGAAAGATTCTGCTTACCATGTGTGACATCACCACTGGTTTAAATGGGATTGAAGTCAAGTGATGATGTAGGAAAGTCTATAACAGTCAGTCACCCCTTGGTCTCTGGTCTTGGTTCTTCAAAGCTTTGAGGTGAAATGCTGGAATGTCTTATCCCTCTGTAAAAGCTAATGTATTGATGTATTAATGGTCTGGTCACAAAACATAATTATGAATGTTATTCTATTTTGCCCTAAATCCTAAGTCCTTTAAATTTGCTGTAACCACGGTAACTAAGGGTTTTGCCCAATCAACCAAAGATCCTCCTTTCTTTCATTCCTCCATCAGTCTCAGTCATGCTGACAGCTGATGGTTGTCTTGCTGTCACTCTCTGTCTTCGACTGATGACCTTTGACCTCCGGTTTGAGTGGTGCACTTTCTGGCTCCAGGTCTGTATCGGATCGGTCGGCAGTGCTCGATGCTGTGTGGGGCCAGCTGCTCTGCTCTTCCACCATCGTCCATTTCAGATGACATCACATATGTGGACACAGCTGGGGAGGCCGTGTCGCCATGTATCATAGAGGTCTGTTTTCTATATATAATCCTGACCTACACCCTCCTCCTCCTCCTCGCCATTGAGCCGCCGTGTTCCCTCTCCATGGCCTGAGCTTCAGGAGCATCAGCATCCATCACGGGCCGCAGAGGAGCCTCATGTCTGACTCATCCGTCTCTGTTCTCCGTCTCCCAGGGGAGGAGAAGACGACTGCTGGCTGGATGACCTTCACCCTCCCGTTGTCCTCACAATGTTTATACAACCCGTGCCCTGCGGGGTCACTTTGACCCCTTATTGATTAACCATACCTGTATCCTCACAATGTCTATATACTCTGTTCCCTGCGGGGTCACTTTGACCCCTTATTGATTAACCATACCTGTATCCTCACAATGTCTATATACTCTGTTCCCTGCCGGGTCACTTTGACCCCTTATTGATTTAAATCCCCCAGATTGGCACATGTAGGGCAGTATGAAAGTGCGCAACCTTTGCAGACATATTTCTCACATCTGCAGCACACAGTGTGTGTTTTACAGTCCTTCTTCGGTGGGCAGATCGGACACCTCTTCCTCTTACTTGGCCCAGCTCGGACAGACGCTAGGGCAACCGGGACCTCTGGTTGATCAAGTGATCTAGCCATCCGAACAGCTTTCACAACTGCTGCAGAGGCTTCTGTGCGTAGGAGACGTCGTCTTCTTTCAATTAACGGTGTCACAAGTGCCTTTCCCAACTGCTCCAAGAACAACCTCCTTGTGTTCCGCTTACCAGGCATCCAGGCAGTGTTGATCTCTCTCCATATCACGAACGCATTGTAGGAGGAAGCATCAATGATGTTGTGGAATATGATCCTTCTGCAGCTGTGCGTTCCAATCACCTTATCTAGGTTGTCAACGCCTCCTTTGTTGCAGTTGTAGTCCAGGATGATGACTGGCTTCCTGTTGTCCAGACCGCTGATGTCAGCCTCTGTGTGCAGTGTGCTCAGAAGTACTACATTCTTGTTTTTCTTTGGTATGTACGACACTACAGTTGTAGTGGGCATAAATGTGAACTTTGATGAGAACACCTCTCTTTCTTTTACCGTAAGCAATGAAGGTGGGAGCTTAGGCTTGTTCTTTCTAACTCTGCCAACCATGGTGAGATCCCTCGTCAGAAGCTGTTGTCCCAACTGGTATTAGGTGAAGAAATTGTCACGTGACATTGTGGTGACCCACAAGCCCCTCTGTGACATCAAGCACAACCCTCGTCCCCTGCTTTTTCTCCGAGACACCACTGATTGGCTTCCCGGTGTACACTTGCATCTTCCAAGCGTAGCTCGATTTCGCGTCGCAGGCCACCCATGACTTGATGCCATATTTTGCTGGCTTGCTGGGCATATACTGCCGGAATGGACATCGACCTTGAGACCAGAAGGGATTGGTTAGCATCGGTGGGTACTGTCAGTGTCACAGAGCAAAAAAAAGAAAAAAAAATCCACTCATAGCAATCGCTGGTGAACTATCACTTTTATTACAGATGTGAATATGTATGTACATGGACCAACCTCTGAATGAAACCAGTTGCTCATCCACTGTCACCTCAGCCCCTGGGTTGTAAAGGTATGGCAACCGTTCCACCCACGTGTCCCAGACCTCTCTTATGGCTGCCAGTTTGTCTGTCTTGTGTCTCGCGGTCGTCACAGCGCAACAGTCTTGAGTAAGTGTGAACGAGTTTGAGTGGCATTGTAGCACGGAAAATCACTCTTCCGCTCTCTGCGTCCCATAGACTAGCTGCAGCCTCACCTCAGGACCTGTATACACCTGCTAAGATTAGCAGTCCTATGTGGGCATGGAGGTCAGTCTCGTCCATGTGTTTCCAGCTGTCTTTGTATTTTTGTAATCCCTCGAGATTTGTCATCGCCAGGATGATTTTTTTGTATCTCTGACGTGATGAACAAAAAGAATGTAGAGACAATGTCATGCGTGTGGGAAATGGCATAGGCTGTGGGCCCTGGGGTGACACTTGTTGGCCCATTGCGTTGTTGCGCACTGCCATGTTTGTCATACACTGTTGAAGACCATGCTATTTCCCCATTTTTCAACAAGAATGTCTCTCTTTCAACTTCAGGGATAGGTTCTTCGTCTTCTTCTGACAATGGCACATCGTGCTCCGTGTTATGTTCTTCACCATCTTCTTCTTCAGACACATCCTCAACCTCGTATTCACAATCAGAGTGGTCTTGTTGCATGTTTGAAAAAATCTGTTCTCTGTTGAGCAGTAAAACGTGCAGTCATGGCTTCAGCACGTGATACGAGCTCTTAATCTCCGTACATTTACCCAAGACAATATTAGTATCTCCTTTATGCAGTACCGCTTACACGGAGATATAAAGAAAGCCACCATTGTGTCATTGTGGGGGTTTATATTTCATAATGGTGTACTCACTATATGTAAAATGACATCTCATTTCAACTTCAATAATCGATCCAAAAGGGGGACATGTAAGCGAGCAGCACGGGGCTGTGGGTCAGAATTACCCGAGGACAACGGGAGGGTTAAACCGAGGTCACAGAGTCGAACTCGACAACAAAGTCTTCAAAATAAAAGTCTACAACACTCAATGAATTAGAACACAGTGATGAACTTCAGCTGGTGTCTCAGTGATAGATTTATTTGATGTATTTTTACATTAAACTTAGTCATTTTAAAAAGAAATCCATAACTTAAAAAAAAAATACTTCTGTCTTGTTTTCTTTTACTTAGTTCCTCTGAGGATGACCCATAATTCTTTAGTTTATTCTTAGTATAGTCTAATAACAGAAGGTGCTGTTGTTTCATTTGGGAAGATTAATTTATTCATTAGCACTGGCTGCAGCATTTCCCACAGGAATCAGGCAATTTGCACTTGTGGCAACTTCAACTACAGATTCAGTAAGAAAAAGTTTTTACTTTGGGTATTACACTCCAGCCATGTCTTTGCAAATTAAGAAAAAAAACATGTTCTGAAAATGAATGGGTCTAAAACAGATTTTCCATAAAAAGAATATAGTAGAAATCTTTTTTTGTTTTTAATTTTTAAGAAGCTTATATATTTCTTTTTCATCTTTGATAATTAAAAAGAGATTATATAGTTTTCATTTAAAATGTATTTTCATCTTTAACAACCATACATTTCTAATTATACATCTCTACTTCTAAACTCATAAAGAGTTACTCTGAATGTCATTCCCCTGGCCTCTAGCTTTACTATGAGGTTTTTTTTTTTTTTTTTTAACTCAAACATTAAACAAGTCTCTTAAACTGCAGTTTTTCATCAGTGCAATATTGTCAAATCAGGAACGTCCTGTCCTGTCCTATGCAATGTTAAAAAATTAATCCATGTATTTATGACTTCCAGGCTAGATTATTTTATTTCCTTACTATCAGGATGTCCCAAAAACTCAGAAATGCAGCAGTTAGATTAATAATAATAATAATAATAATAATAATAATAATGTAATAATACTCTTTATTTGTATAGCGCCTTTCAAACAGGAAATGCAGCTGAACGTGCTTCACAGCAAGATAATTACATGCAGTGTTCCACATAAAAACAGACACAGAGGAACACCCAAAAATACAGAAAAGAAAAAACAGAGGTAAAACAGATAAAATGCGTAAGAACAGATTAAATTCATAAGAAAAGATTAAATGCATGAGAAACAGATAAAATGCATAAATTGAATACAAGTATATCAAATATATAGGCAAAATATGAAATGGGCAATATGCATTTCAAAGGGGCGGCAGTTCAAGTGCATAGCAGGTGCAAGAGAGCAGATAGATAGAGAGTACCGACCAGATTTAGTAGGAGAGATCATATTTCTCCTATTTTGGCTTCTCTTCATTGGCTTCCTGAAAACAAGAATATCATTTTAAATCCTTCTTACTTACAAAGATCTCAGTGATCAAATGCCACTACATATCTTAAAGACCATATATTATCCTGATATCCTGATCCTAAAGAACACCTCGTGCAGGCTTACTTGTGGTTACTAGTAGAATAGGAAGCAGAGCCTTTAGCTTTCAGACTTCTCTTCTGTGAAATTAGCTCCCAGTTTGGGTTCAGGAGGCAGACAGCCTCTCTACTTTTTAAGTTGATGCTTAAAACTTTCTAATCTGATAAATCGTATTATTAGGGATAGTTCAGATTACCCTGAATCATCCATATCCATCCCAGTGTAGTCATGCCTAACAATGAGATGTAGTCGTGCTGTCTTTGGCCATATGGGTATTATGAGTGATTTTTAACAGTTTACCTGTGGCTTATATCCTACAACAAAAGCATCTGCATCCACATTTGCATCTACAACGATCTATCTATCATCTTTATGATAATGTCGGATCCCCTCACTAAATTTTTCAAGACAGGATGCTTGTAGGCAGGTTTTACACCCAAGAGTTTAGGACACTGATAAGGAGGAAAGAAGGAGTGGATTTATTGTTAAGCTGTGGAAGGTAAATAGGTGGTTAGATGAAGGTTTTACAGATGGCTGATGGAGCTGGCCAGAGTGAAGCGCTGGCTGGCGATGAGCAAAATGACTGGAGACTAGTGGCTGGAAGAGGTTGATGTAATAATAATAATAAACTTTATTTGTATAGTACCTTTCATACAAGACATGCAGCTCTTTACAGCAAGATAATTACATGCAGTGTTTGACATAAAAAAAAAGATATAAAAAAACATTTAAAAGTATAGAAAATAAATTAGATGCATAAAAAAACAGATAAAATGCAAGAAATTAAACACAAATAGAGTTAAAATTAAAAATAAGCACTATGCATGTTAAAGGCACAGTGGTTTAAGTGCAAGTGGTTATAGTGTGTGATGGAGGGACGTGCAGGGAAACAGGGAGGCAGGCAAGGATCCTAAACACATACGGACCAATGTTTGTCAAAATCTTACAAGGAACTTCAAATCTGCAGTATAACTCTAAGCAGCCTAGAATGAAATAGACTGGCTGGCACAATGAGCCAGTACAAACATGGTTGCCAAACTGGGATTCATTAACTGTATGCTGGTGTGTAGATGAGCAGCAGGCCAGTAAATGCAGGAGAGCTGATAGGAGACAGGTTTGCAGGAGAGCAGGGAACAATGCACACAGCAGCATACCAACACACAGATCCACGCACAACACACACACACACACACACACACACACACACACACACACACACACACACACACACACACACACACACACACACACACACACACACACACACACACACACACACACACACACGCGAATACACCATTTCAGTCCAACCTCATATACGTAGTGAAGACTTTAAAGGAACCCATATGTGTTCACATGGCACAATACTTAAAAAATGGATGTTGCTCCACAGAAGCTACAAATTCTGAAACATGGTTGATTCACACACATTTGAAATCTTAGAGAACAGAAGATCTATACAATCACTGTAGTTTCAAGGTGGATACCCAAGTTAGGTATCACTACTTCAGTGTTAAAGTGATGCAAAATTGCTGGAAAAGTGTTTTTGCAGAACATTTGTTGACACTGTTTTGACCTTTGACATTTTGAATCTAAAATGTTATTACTTCATCATTATATCCTGTTTGACATTTGTGTGAAATGTTGGATCAATTAGCATATCGATTCTTGAGCTATGGCCACAAATATTTTGTGAGGAAGCAGTGACCTTTGGTGTTTGTCTTTCTATGTCCTGATCAAACTCAAACTCCGTGAGTTGCTGGCTGATTAGGGTTGAAAGAGAGCATGTGAGGAGCCTTCCTCACATGATAAACTCATTATATTACAGAACAACTGAAGCCTGAAAGAGGGGGGAAGCTCCTTCACAGAAAAATAAGTGTGACAGCAGCTCCCCCTGCTGGTACTGAATACAGGTTTCTGGTTTACAATCCAGTTGGAGGAAAACACATCTTGGAAAAACCTTCCACTGTCTTTCCCATAATAGTAACAACCGTGAACATGTGCTAATACACACAATATCTTTGAAAACTTTGAACTTTTATTGTCACTTATTATTTCTGTGATTTCAGTGAAAGTAAGACATTACTTGCGTATTTATGCTATTCTATTTTACTTCACTGCATCTCAGATGAAAATTTTCTGACTTGTGACATCGAATAATCAGTCACATTGAACATTTAACTGCAGAATAATTGACTTTGATCCTTACTGATAATCCTTTTACATGTTCACACTCTGGATGCAGGACTTTTGCTTGTAGGAGTATTTTTGTTGCCTTGCTCTGCCAGACTGTTGATCACAGCTTCAGTTGATTCACGCACTAAATCTGGGTCTGATAACACCAGGCTGGTATTTTTAAGTTTGAAAATTTACAGTGAGTAAATCATTTTTTCAAGACACATGTTGTATATAGCTAATGAATTGTATTAGCTTAGGTCATAAATTCCCTTTGCAGAGCTTTTTATATACTGGTTCCTCCTCCAATCAAGAATTGAAGTGTTGCTCCTGTTAAAAAGAAAAAAAAGAACAGAAAAAAAACATACAGACACAAACATGTTTTGTGTTTTAATTCCACAATTCCACAAAATACAAACAGCTGAGGGTATTACAAGATATCATATCATAAGATATGAAACTATTATCAGATATGCTCAGCTCAGAGGGAATCTATTCATCATTTGAATACTGATGGTCATAAATTCCCTTTGCAGAGCTTTTTATATACTGGTTCCTCCTCCAATCAAGATCAGTCAGAGAACGTGATGACGACAGACGCAATAGCTTTCTGATGCCTTCCAATGCTGTGTTTATTGTTGGAATTATGGGAATATTACACAAATACTAATGAAACAGAGAGATGGAGGGTACATAATTTAAATTATTTTATAAAGATTTTGAACCTGGTTGTTTATGTAATGTTAAAAAAGAGATGAACGTCACAAAAAATTGTTTATACTGACAATTCTTCTGACAGTTGGTGTTTAAGGTATAGAAAAAAAAAGCAACCACGTTTCAATTATCTTCATCAGACATTCTTTTATAAAGTTTGGGTTTACAGTTTTTGTCCAATCTTCATTGATCAAATATTATTTGCTGTATGATTTAGGGTTAGTTGACCGTACAATTACAAACTCAAGTATGTGCACCACGAAAGTGATGTCGAGTTTTCTGGAAGTACCTGAATGCAACACATTAGCACCTCCTACATCCGGTGAAAAACCGCTATCTATCAGAGAAAAACATCCCGAGCTGAAATCCGCTACATGGACACACAGCTGTTGATACTGTTACGGTGTGATTAGTGTTTATTTTGAGAGGTTTGGAGCTGCTCCAGAAGCGCAAACAGAACATGCCCGGACGGAGGTAACCGTTCCCGAACTGCTGCTGCCTCCTCAGCCGGCTGAAGGACGGAGCAGGACGGACAAACGCAGATGGAGAGACCGAGCAGGTTGCTGCTGGTGTCCGAGCTCCGCGTCAGAAACACCGCGTACGATGTGAGCCTGAGCCGGTCCCTGCTCACCTGGAAGAGACGGGTCTCCAGCCCGGTGTACCACCCGTTCAGACCCAGTAAGACCCGGTTGATATGTCTTGTGTGTGTGTGTGTGTGTGTGGGGGGGGGGGGGGGGGGGCATCATCTTTTACGTTGGCCTTAAAGGCACCGCGGACATCCCGTGATAAACAAAAGGACAGACAGAACTCAAGACAGGACATGTTGGGGGGGGGGGGGGGGGGGCACACACACACACACACACACACACACACACTGTTTGGACCTGCAGATGACACACAGAACACAACATGGTTTAATCCAGACTGGAGTAACAAATTAGACATATCTGGTTACAACATCCAGAGTGACACACAATATGTAGAGGACACACTGAGGCTGCAGGCAGCGGGAGGAACAGTACCAACCAAACCTCATATGTTCTCTACAGGATTCTAGATGCACACAAATACACGCGTCTGAAGGACTGAACAACGTCATGTCAAAGTTCTCGCAGCAGGATTACATTTAGTGATTTACCACACCACTCAGTTGGTGACGTGTTTGAGCCCACTTGTTGCGGCAAGTCCAACATTAACCCTCCACCAGCCAACTCCTCATTGAACCATCTGACTCATATCTGCTAAATGCTCCAGTGTTCACCAGCCAGTGTCTCCTTGGGTCTGTCTGATGTTTGCTGCTGAGTAGGGAGAGTTCAGCAGCTTTTTCAGTGCTTTTTCTCTGATAACAACATTATGATAGAAAAGTAAAGTTGGTGACAGATAGGTAAACACTAAAGTTGAAACGTATTTCATGCTTTTAAGCTATAAATGTTGTGGATAAATCCCTGTAGGCTCAACACTATTACCCCTTTTTTATCATTATCATTATTATTACCGACTGTCATCGTGCAATCACGTACTATGTAATGCTTTTAATTATTTGATGTGTCATGGCTTTCTGTGAAACTTAATGGAACTGAGCCATCATGTGCTTTTCCTCCAATGACCAACGTTTCGACCACATATTTGGTAGTTCCTCAATTCTCTACACCAAAGTCAATACCAGTGGAAAAAAATAGATCAAAAAATGTATTTCATTTTTTTATTTAGTAATGTAATCAGTACCCAGCTCACTTCATGAGCTCGCAGTGCGACCGTTGGGATACAGACGCTGTCGTTGCAGTTCATGAATAACAATGATGACGATTCAGGATGTGGACATTTTGCCGACACGTTCTTCATATGTAGTAAACAACTGAAACTATCCAGATGTCCGTCTTTGAGCTGCTTTGATACGTTTGAGGTGTTTCTTCTTTTCTTTCTGTTTGTACTCTGGCTTTTAGTTGTCTATAAATTCACTGCTGATGATACAGCTCAAGGTAAAATATCTCAACACACACGACTCTTTGCTGTATTTTGTTTTACGGGCCTCTTAACCATAAATACAAACAACGTACCACCATGTTCTCAGAACTTTGGCGTTGCCGTGGTACCGACGTAGCCGTCCTCATGACATAACTAATGTGTCTCTCCCCCCAGAAACCAGCCAGGACACAAAGCTAAAAAGGAATTAGCGTCTATGTGGCAATTAGTTGGCATATTTTCACTACACACAACACTAGGGGCCACAAGATGGATCAAGTAAACAGATGAGGACTTGTATAGAAACTTGCAGTCATTAAAACTCAAGATTTAACACAAAGACTTCATTTTTTGATTGTGACTGACACTATTTGAGGATATCGTCATGTCCAAATATACATAAATCTGCTTAGGAATGATAGGAAAAGAACCTGCCTGAGAATCATCACATGTTTGAGTTTTCCTCACTATTAAAGTGATCCGGTGATACGTGTCTGCACATCCGTGGGTACATTACCAAAAGGACCTGCTAATAGTCAACTCAGCATAGTTTCAATGATGCCAACAAGCCAAAATGTCGACAAATATCAAGAAATATGGGGCTCAAGCGGCAGCCCACACCTGACTCCCTGACTCCATGGTGGCATTATGCTTTTTGAGTCTGGCAACTGTAGTGTCACATTTTTTAAAAAAAGTGTGATTTTGTTGATCAGGTTTGTGGTTTTAAAGCAGAACATTCACTTTTTAGAGCAACTAGTTTGTAAATAATTAGGTATTCCAATTATTGTAGACTTTAGGTGTTATTTTAATGTGCATAGCCTTAACGAAGACGTCGCTGTCCTATCAGGTGACTTTAGTCCACAGTTTCAAGTCTGGTGAAGGAACGGCCCATTGGACTGCAGTCTCACAGAAGGACCGCGTTTACACTTGTCGAATGTTTCTAAAGTCAAGGTGAAGCGAAAGATTACACTTGACTGGAGGTTTTTGCTCTCACTGAAAGTGCAACTTGGGAGTCGTAGTTACCCGTTTATGTCCACGGTGCCGTGGCTTTCACTTTTCAATGAAAGAACTGCATATTTTCTGACCCATTGGATCATCGTCAGCACCGATGATTCCCCCGTCTGTGTGCATATCCAGGATCCTGTTGCTGCAGGACATCTGCAGGACGCTTGAAATACAGCAACTGTCAGGGTTTGTTGTCAGCAGGTTCACGCTCCTTTCTGTCTCGTCTGTCTCAGGATCTCAGCTGATCACAGTTCAGATGTTTAGCCTTAGCCGGTACCAACAGAAACAGCTGGTGTGTGTGTGTGTGTGTGTGTGTGTGTGTGTGTGTGTGTGTGTGTGTGTGTGTGTGTGTGTGTGTGTGTGTGTGTGTGTGTGTGTGTGTGTGTGTGTGTGTGTGTGTGTGCGTGTGCGTGTGTGTGCCTGAAACAGACAGCGGTGTGTGTTTGTGTTGAGATTGGGTTTCACTTGTGAATCTTTAATGTCTGACCTGATTACTGTTTTCTGGAGCTGCTGCTATTTCTGTAACGTTCACTGACGACTGCAGAAGACATTTCGTAGGAAAATAGCGAGACATTAAATGCACAGTGGACGTCACAAGATATTTAAACTCGAGTTTGAAACACCTGCTGGAGGTGAGTCCCTGGAGGCTACGTTAGCGGCTACAGCACTTGCATAACACATCTGACCGAACTGTCGGCAGACAAGTGGCATTGTGGGTAATGTAGGCGCAATATTTTTACAAGAAGGAAGAACACATGAAAAAAAGATGATATTTCTGGTTCTGGTGTCGCAGTTTTTTCAGCCGTCCATCCTAAAACAGTGTCGATACTTCCTGTGATGACACGCAGAACAATGACAGTCAGAAGTCTATTTAATATTAGCTCACCATGTCTTTATTACCTATCCTACACTAGACGACACATTTTCTTTAGCCTTTCTGCTTGGACAGAACCTGTGACCTGGTGGTTCTTATAAAGTTTGTTCAAACAGGATGTCTGTGTCCTCAGCAAAGGAAAAAAAAAAGAAAAAAAAGACTGCATTATTTTTTTTGCAATTCTAAACCTGAAACCACGCTGCGGCTTTAGTGGTTGATTTTTGTTAATTAGGAATATGTTGCCGTTGTCTTAATAGACGTTATGTTATTTATTTCTGTAGAGTTATTGACAGTATGAGCGTCTTCACTAAATTATTGTCAGTGAGACACTTTTTTTCCGCAGACAATTTTTCTAAATAAATGACAACATTGCTAATCAATCCATTTCTTTTTATTTCATTTCAAGTTCCTTCAGAACCATGAATTGTCTGGTTTAAAGAGCATTCAGGGCACAATGTCTAAATCCACTTTAGTTTAACGGCGGATAATCTGAGTGCAAAGTAAGGGTGGATGGTTCAGAGGGGTTCTGCTTCATCTCCTAATGAATCATACGTGTAAGGTATACATTTTTTTTTTTTTTTTTTAAACACCCATCAGAGTGTCATCTCCCTTTCCCTTTAAAAGTCAGCAGCACTTGCTATTATAACGGCAGATTTTCCCAATCTTTCACATTTGCACATTTGTGCACAGCTGGATGTCCCTGTGCGTATAACAAGCAGCGTGTACGTGCACTGTGCGTCCACCTATGTAAGCAAGTACTACTACGGGCCATTAACTTAAAACCAAGTTGTGCATTCACTCTCTGCTGCCTCATTTTGAGACCCACACTGACCTGATCTATAGGAAATTATAACATGCTTGTTCTTCTATAGTATAACATTTTTATCTCTAATAATAGGCAGGCTAATCAATAATGGATATAGATGCAGCCCTACGCTGCTCCACAGTTGACATCACAGACAGTTGACCCGCTGTTGTTTTGGACTGTTGAGGGATGGGTGCTGCTCTGTGAGGTGTTAACTGTGTCCTTCTCCTGCAGGGTTTTGTTTTCCTTCATTTCCTGGTCGACCAGACTCAGGTAGGACATTCAGTTCCCACAATGCAGTGGTCCACCTCCACCTGCTGACAGGAGGGTTAGTGATTGTGGTGCTGCTGCTGGACCATGTTTCTGTGTTTTGATGGCGAAATTATAAACTCAACCAGTGGTTTTGTTTCAAAATGAATGTTATCAATTAGTCTCAATTGGCGTAAATATTCTGTACCATCAGAAATCACATTTTGGAATAAAGCGTGTCTTATCAGAGGAGTAGTAGTGTCAGATTTGATCTTGTGTCCATCAGATCCAGCAGAAACATGCCGTCCTCCCTGTAGCTCCTGGTTCAGTGTTTGATGTGTAGTTTGGCTGAATAGTTGTTGTAACTCTGCTGGCCTGTTGTAGTCTGTTCAGTTTGTAGATCTACATGCTGCAGCTTTTACAAAAAAACAACAACTGCACAATCAAATGATCTTAAAGGAGCAGGGTATTAGGAAATCTTGTTCCTTTTCTTTCTGATATTGAGATGCTGAATTGGATATCGTTCTCATGCTTGTGTGTTAAATATGCATCTGGACTCTTAGCGTAGCTCCAGCACATCCAGTAGGCCCAACTCAGCCTAACTGCTGCTATAATTTAAGGAAAAGTGCATTACTATTTAAAGTGTTAATAGTTTCTGTACAGAGACATGCATATCTTCTGCATGTATTTTTGATTTTCTATTTTATGTTGCTAAGACGACTGCTGCCAAACAAAATTTCATTGTGTATTTATATACTATGACACTAAAGATAGATATATCTATCTATCTATCTATCTATCTATCTATCTATCTATCTATCTATCTATCTATCTATCTATCTATCTATCCATCCATCCATCCATCCATCCATCCATCCATCCATCCATCCATCCACCCAACTATCTATCTATCTATCTATCTATCTATCTATCTATCTATCTATCTATCTATCTATCTATCTATCTATCTATCTATCTATCTATCTATCTATCTATCTATCTATCTATCTATCTATCCATCCATCCATCCATCCATCCATCCATCCATCCATCCATCCATCCACCCAACTATCTATCTATCTATCTATCTATCTATCTATCTATCTATCTATCTATCTATCTATCTATCTATCTATCTATCTATCTATCTATCTATCAATCTATCTATCTATCTATATATCTATCTATCTATCTATCTATCTATCTATCCATCCATCCATCCATCCATCCATCCATCCATCCATCCATCCATCCACCCAACTATCTATCTATCTATCTATCTATCTATCTATCTATCTATCTATCTATCTATCTATCTATCTATCTATCTATCTATCTATCTATCTATCTATCTATCTATCTATCTATCTATCTATCTATCCATCCATCCATCCATCCATCCATCCATCCATCCATCCATCCATCCATCCACCCAACTATCTATCTATCTATCTATCTATCTATCTATCTATCTATCTATCTATCTATCTATCTATCTATCTATCTATCTATCTATCTATCTATCTATCTATCTATCTATCTATCTATCTATCTATCTATCTATCTATCTATCTATCTATCTATCTATCTATCTATCCATCCATCCATCCATCCACCCAACTATCTATCTATCTATCTATCTATCTATCTATCTATCTATCTATCTATCTATCTATCTATCTATCTATCTATCTATCTATCTATCTATCTATCTATCTATCTATCTATCTCTCTCTCTCTCTCTCTCTCTCTCTCTCTCTCTCTCTCTCTCTCTCTCTCTCTCTGTGTGTCTCTGTCTGTCTGTCTGTCTGTCTGTCTGTCTGTATCTATCCATCCTGAAACATTGCAAAGTTGTAAAAAAAAGTATGTCAGCCCTTTCAAATGACTTGGTTTTCAGCATCTTCACCTAACTTGCAATATAGACAAAAACAATGTGCTTAAGCTAATACTACACCGAAAAATGTATATTTTATGTGTCAACATATTCATTAAATATTAACAGTGCGGGTGGAGGAAGTAAGTGCATCCATGGATTTACTGGTTGAACCTCCATCAAGCAACGTTTCTTGTCTGAGGTCCTTCCACAGCATCTCTGTGTCCCTGGCGGGAAACCACGTTTAATGATGTTGACCATCTCCAGTGATTCCTACAAGCTTTTATCTGTTACTGTATATCAGACCGGTTGTTATGTTGCCTTCAGGTGGAAACAGAAAAGCAGTAAAGCGATGATGGTCGGCGGCACCCTCTTATATCTCCTGTTTTCTCAGTTTTGCTCCCGGTCGTCTCCGTGAAAACCGTGGGCATCCATTTCTGAAAGTTGATCTGTGCACCAGAGCTCCCTCCCCATCCTCAGGGCTAACATTATGTAATATGTTCATGCAAGCAGCTCTCAATGCATGACACGCCTATGAGTCATGTGATCGACCGGTAAACGAAAGTCTCAGGTGGGCTGTTACTAAAACGTAGCACTGACTTCAAAAGTGTAAGTTACATTTACATCATAGTTTGAACATTTGAATCCAAAAAACAGAAATCCACTTTGATCTTTTCTTTGTATTCTTCACATTTGATTCTCGGTTTATTTCTTATTTTCCAGGAAACCACTGCTTTCAGTTCATTTCTTTAAATATCATGTGCCTGTGTCTATGTAGTTTTTTGTGTTTTTTTTTTTTAAGTTATTCTAGATAGTGAAAGTGTAAATAACATGGTGTCCGATGGTGTCTTCACATGCTGCAAAGAGGCTCTGAAATCTGAGCGTAGCCCCTGTGTTTTGAAGCTTAAAAAACTGTGTATGTGTGTGGTTTTTGTTTAGGTGTGTGTCACAGTGTGTCAGTGTCAGAGATCATCTCTGTCAGAGAGGAAGAGGAGAACGGCAGTGGACGAAGAGATGATAGCAACTGGAAGAAGATCAAGGAGAGAGAAGGGAAGGACTACAGGCGGGCCTTCACAGGTAAACACAGCTGGAAACATGGCTGAAAAACAAAGCCTAAAAACTGCACTTCTTTAAAGGGCCACTTGAAACTCGCTCCCAAAATTGGGCAGGGAGCGAGCGGTGGATCTGACTCCATCTGCGTCCTATCAATAGCCGTGACCTGACTGCACCACAGGCCTGTCAGTCAAACAACCCCTCCCCCCACCCTAATTTTTGTATTTTTGTATTTTCTAATTAATGACGGAATTATTTTCAGATGGACCTCCAAAAAACTAACTCGAAAAAATGTTGACTGATAATTTGATGGGACTAGTTGAATGTGAGTCTATGGAGCTGTAGGCTTTTTGGAGCCATCCTCTAGTGGCACTCAGTGGTATTGCAGCTTCTGGCACTTCCGCATCGGCCTCATTTTTCAGAGCTGGAAGCTACGTCCACTTCTATATACAGTCAATGGTTAAGGCTTAAAGTTATGCATCATCAAGGGTGAAACTGCTCTGAGTGACAGGTGGGTGCTGTCACTGTTGTCTCACTGCCTGCAGGTTTCAGCTACCAGGCTGGACACTATGCCTTTGCCCATGTTTAGATTAGACATTGTTTTTCCATTTTTAAAACAATACATAGACTGAATATTGCTCTTTGTCTCCATCTGGTGGTGAGAAACGCCACCGCCCCAGCTTTTATTTTGAAAGTAGATAGAAGTATCAAAGAGGATGACTCTTCCCGGTCAACTTGAGCAGGAGACTCTCAGTCTTGGTCACAGACGGTTTCTCCCTCTCAAGCATGTGTTCTCCGAGCATCCGTCCTAGCAACTGAGCAAATGTCTTAGCAACCGGAGAACACATGATGCATGCAAGTGTGCAGGGACCATGGATGCATCCTTACGATTGAGAAACAGCCTGAAAGATCTCCAGAAGTCGAGTCAAAGCTTCACCAGCACACGATGGCAGAGTCCATTTCCGCAATATTGTGGCTTCACTGTAGTTCAGTGGGGAAAGTGGTGACGTGTCATCCGTCTTTGTGCACAGGCTGTAACTTGAGTTCATGCTCAGCAGATTCAGACTGCCAACACTGAGAAGCTTTAATTTCGTCAACATTTCTGTTGATCCAGTTAATTAAACTGGAACACAGCTGTTCACTTCGTGGCTTTAAACTTCCAGTACATTTTCACAGTGAAATCATCCCATGAGGCAAAACCTTTTCATGTGAAACAGCTCATCAAAACGAAATTATTTTGATGATATTCATGATGAGGTCTTATTTATCAATCACGGAGTCAATTCTAATGATCGTTTTTGACTTGTGTCTGTTTCAGTGTTGTATGTGGAAAGGGGTCGGCAGCACCGCTGGCGGTGTGCCGAGGTCACCTTCACGTGTTCGGACGGGGCGCTGGGTCAATGCTGGGTCAGCAGCATCAGAGAGCAGCTCGCCACCATCAGTACGACTTTTACACCGACACACAACGACTGAACATGACACACTGCTGCCTGAAGCTACCTGTAACACGGTTGTCGTTGCTTTTTGTGTCGACAGCCAGCCGACCCAAACAGCTGCTGGTCTACATCAACCCGTACAGCGGGAAGCGACAGGGGAAACAGATCTACGAGCAGAAGGTCGCCCCGCTGTTCGCCCAGGCCGGCATCTCCACGCAAGTCATCGGTATGTCCTGCATCGCTCACATCCCGCTCTCTAATGTGGCCCTTTCCTTCATTCAGGAAGGCCCTCTCGCTTGTGGCCCTTCAGAACGGAGCTAGAAGGTGAAGGGCTTAAAATCTTAAACTAAGGAAAATGGGACACCAATTGCATCCCAAATTCGCCTAAATTATTTTATTAATATGTCAGTAAGTCTCAGGAATTTGATTCCTAAATTTATGGAAATATTCAGTATGATGACAAAAAAAGTGTATCTCAAAGAGGGGGAGCCTTTGTCAGATTTCGTGCTTCTGAAACACATCCGGGAAGTTTGACATGCAGCACTTCTCCACAACTTTTTGTGGGAAAACAAAGGACACTCGCCATAGACTTTAATGTAAAATGACAGTACAAAACCCAACTATTTAAAAAATAAATAAATAAAACACCAAAGTTAAATAAGCTTCCAACTGATCCAAAGGCACCCTGTTAAGTAAAGATACATCCACTCTGTGTGCCATAGAAGACACTCGGTAGAGCAAAAAGTTTCACTTTAACCCTCTTCAGTCACAGAAGGGACTTCTGTCTCCCGGCCGGCACCGGGTTAATGCTGTAACTCAACTCTGGTAAAACCCAACCAGAGGTGCTCAAATCTATTTTTACCTTACCGAGTCTCCAGGGAAGCAAATTGCCTGTGAAATATTTTACTTTTCATTCCTGCTCTCCAAATAGTATTCGAACTCACCTCAGCACTGTGATCTGACATCTGACTGAGCTGCATCATAACCCGCAGCCTCCCTGTTGTCTTCCTTTAGTGCAGCTCAGCGCTGTATAGCCGTTCTATCAGGATTGTTTTTTAAGGCATGTCAGGGGAAGAAATTGGATGTGAACAATTTTGAAGAAATGGCATGACTTCATTAATTTAGTCAAGTTTGGAGAAAAGTCTCAACTTCCTCCGGTTCACCGTTGCCGTAAATGCAGTATGTGGTATTGTTTTCCCCCAGAAAAGGGGCGTGGCACTGATGTCGGTCTGATCTGTGTGTATGTTGTCATAGTGACGGAGTACGCCAATCATGCGAGGGATCACCTGAAGACGCAGGCGGAGCTGAAAAGGTTTGATGGGTGAGTTTTGTGTAATTGAATGAGCTCCTTCACAAAACCTCTACACGCATCAGAGAACAAACTGCCTGCTTGTATCGGTGAACCGCTAAAATAATAGCACCGCATGGGAAACATGTCAGACCTGCTGTCTTAAATGTTCACGTTTTCCTTTGACCCCATCTCAGCGTGGTGTGTGTCGGAGGGGACGGCATGTTCAGCGAGATCATCCACGGGCTGATCTGGAGGACACAGATCGACGGCGGCGTCGATCCAGACTGTCCAGATGAAACACTGTCTCCCTGCTCACTTCGCATCGGAATCATCCCTGCAGGTCCCAAACTCTCATGTGACCCAACAAATATAAAAATACAGATTTTAGTTTTGTTGCCGTTGCCATTGTAGATTGTATAAAATGTTGGCAATGTTGCTTCCATCCTTCGGGGTAGCGGCATAGTGTCAATGTCGTAAATTCCCCTGAGCAGGTTAAAGAGGTCCATGACACGACTTGTTTGCAGACGGGGGTTGGAGAGATCCTTGACGAGGCTTCAGGGATTGTTTAGTGAAGTAACATGGCCTGTAGCATCAGCTGTATCGCTATGGATACCTGCAATTAAACTCTCTGGAGTCTGGAGTTTATTTTTACTGTGCAGTTGTACTAATTGCTGTCCTTGTTTAGCTTTTAAACTGTCCTTACCCTACATGCATCGTATCTATTCTTCAGTATAAACTCTTGTTATAAGTTTAACTTCTCATATTGTCAATTTAACAAAACTCCTCTAAACCCAAAATACATAAAAGAATGACTCGGGTCCCACAAAAATGTACAAATCTTTAGTTAAAGTAATTCCGTGTTGTTAAAATAATTTTTTCTACACAAAAATTCAGACATAAATTGTGAGTGACTTGTGAAAGCCCCACATTTCTACATGATGTATAAATACAGTTATGTTACTGTTAATAAAACATAGACAGACTGATGTTAAACTGCTGAGCTGAACAATGTTTGAGGTGAATACTGAATAGACTGCTCACAACCAATCAGAGAACAGGAGTCTTTGTTATCTGGGAGTAAATGCAGGTGCTGATTGTGACCCTGTTTCTCTGTAATATTTGTTTGTGTCCTCTGTGTTTTCTGTTGTTCTGCTCTGTGAACACGCACACCGTCATCAGGGAGACTTTACCTCTCTGCAACAGCAGTATCGCTGGTTAATTTATGGCCTCTGTGATTGGTGCAGGGGTTTGTGTGCTGCTCCCTGCAGCAATGTTGTTGTTGGAAAATATGCAGTTTAAAAATCTTGCACCAAAACAATTATGGAAATATTCAGAATGTTTGACAACCATAGTTCTGGATTTTATCTCTTTGGGACTTTCTACACTGATAAACTTCAGGTGTCACGGTCAGCTTTGTTTCTTCTGACAGACAATCTGTTTGTTTCAGGTTCAACAGACTGCATCTGCTTCGCCACTGTGGGCGCCAACGACCCCGTGACCTCTGCACTGCACATCATAGTGGGTCAGTCACATGGTCTCCTACTAAAGTGTCAGTGTATGCCTGCTTACATGTCTCATTTTTGATTGTGTATCTTTGGAAACAAAGATTTCGGTCTCTTAACACAAAAGTATTTCAGGTTAGTATGTTGATAGTGTGTCCGTGTATGTGTCCGTGTGTGTGTTCAGGAGACTCTCAGCCGATGGACGTGTGCTCAGTTCACCACAACAACACGTTCCTGCGGTACTCTGTCTCCCTGTTGGGATACGGTTTCTATGGCGATGTGCTTACTGACAGTGAGAGGAAGAGATGGATGGGACCCGCCAGATACGACCTCTCAGGTAGAAAAAGACCATGTATGGCGATGTTGAGACCATCTATAACCTTTCGTTGTCCCAGATTATTGACATTGATGTTCTGGATCCGGCAGGCTTGAAGATGTTCCTGACTCATCATTACTATGAAGGGACGGTGTCCTACCTGCCGGCCAGAGGCATCATGGGAACGCCACGAGATGCAGCGAGGTGTAGATCCGGGTGAGTGAGATGTGAAAATGAGTTTAAGTAATACAAGAATTCACCAACAACTTACAGGTGTTTGATTTGTACTTTACCACCTCATATTTGACCTTTGACACGTGACCTTACTTATAACTTAGCTAACTTAGTTTACCACTCAGAACTCTGCTATGGTTGAATAATGATTTAATTTGTATGTGCAGCCGTGTGTTTCTTAGAAATAACATTGGTGTGTCTGTAAATCTCCAGCTGTGTGGTTTGTCAGCACAACGGGCAGCTACTTTCAGAGAGAGCTGAGAGGTACGAGATGGACGAGGCGTCAGACTGTGGTGAGTACAGAAAAATAGCCATCCACAGCTTCTAAACACTAAATAAGGAAATTACTGAAATGTATTTGGTATCTTGGGAATCTGGCTTCATCATGTTGTATCTTGTTTTATCACCGTAAATATTTATACTTTATTTCTGAATAAAAGTGGTCCGTGAATACAGCCGTGGGGGACGCCAAAGGATAGAGATGTACACAAGAACTAAAATGAGCGGCATTAACATGACTACAAGACTAACCATTCCTTTAATACCTTCTTAAAGTTCAAACGATAATCTTAATCTCAATCCACCCATCACTGTTCTGTCAATCAATAATCCATCCATCCATCATCTATACCAGCTTTATCCTGAACAGGGTCACGGGGGGCTGGAGCCTATCCCAGCTCACTTTGGACGAAGGCAGGGTTCACCCTGGACAGGTTGCCAGTCCATCACAGGGCCACATAGAGACCGATGGAAACAAAGACCATTCACACCTAAGGGCAATTTGTAGAATCACCAATTAACCTGAGGTGCATGTTTTTGGATGGTGGGAGGAAGCTGGAGTACCCGGACAGAACCCACGCAGACACATGGAGAACATGCAAACTCCCCACAGAAAGGCCCAGGCCCGGATTCTGGGCCCGGAACCTTTTTGCTGTGAGGCGACCATGCTAACCACTGCAGCACTCTACCGCCCTCAATCAATAATATTGGAGTATATTTATTTAACTGACAGATTTGGTCAAGTTTTCATGGGATTGCAGATGTTCTGAAATCGAGTACTTCAAGAACTTTTTCACCAAGTTGACTTAAAGTTTCTCCAAGTTTATTCTTGATCTTAGAAACAGCAGTTGACACAACAATCTCCCCTCAAGTAGCTTTTCCGTTCAATTACATTTTCAAAGTCCGAAAAAAACGTACAATTCAACCCTTTAAAGTTATTGGATATGTCACGTGTTTAACGTGTTAACATTCCCTCTCCATCCTGTTATCTGATTGGTCCGCGTGGTTCTGTTTTCAGAGAGTGATGGCGAGTGGAAGACGATCCGAGGGAAGTTCCTCGCTATAAACGCCGCCAGTATGAGCTGTGCTTGTCCTCGCAGCCCCAAAGGCCTCTCGCCTGCCGCACACCTGGCCGACGGCACCACTGACCTCATCCTGGTCCGAAAATGTTCCCGCTTTGACTTCCTCAGGCACCTCCTCAGACACACCAGCAAAGATGACCAGGTCTGTTGCCAGGCGGGATAATAAATCCCCATTATCATTCGTGGTCTGTCCACATGATGGCAAGATGTCAGTCAACAAAAGACTGAATCGTCTCCTTCTTCTTCTCTTGTTCTCTCGATTAGTTCGACCTAACTTTCGTTCAGGTCCACCGGGTGCGGCGGTTCCGCTTCACGCCGCGTCACTGCCAGAGCGACTCGGACCTGGAGTTGGACCTGCTGGAGAACGGCAAGCGGCAGATCTTCAGCCAGATCTGCCGAGACCACCCGGCTTGCGGCTGCGCGCCCGCCTACAGCAGCTGGAACTGCGATGGTGAGATCCTGACCCACACGGCCATCGACGTCAGGTACCGAGACGCTTTGGTTTGGTTTCCAACTTACAAATATTCAAACTGGGTTTATATTTCTCTTAAAAAAACAAACAAAAAAACCACACATTCTCCTTTATTTTCTCAGAGCGCACTGCCAGTTGATCAAACTGTTTGCACGAGGGATCGAAGAACCGACGGTGTTCGAGGATCTCGCCAACCCGTGTGCAATATAGACCCGTCACTCCCCGTCACACACGGGAGTCGTCTCTCCTCTTCCAGCCGCTGCCTACGTCACTGCTGCTCACTTTAACCGTCATCACACCCGTCATTAGGAGACTCCACAGGATTGACTGACTCCGCAATGAGTTGTGCTGTTACTCAACAAATATCAGCAATACGGACCGAAACAAAACTTTACTTTCTGGATCTGAAAGTTCAAAGTGATTTCCTCACAGGTGGGAAGTGATGAGTGCTTTTCACTGTTGGAAATTAGTAACTTATAGATCCACAGAGAAACACTGCACGACTCACTTGGCCTTGGTGCTTGAAATGGTTGGTTGGTGTCTGGTACCTTCAGCCCTGAAACGGTGACCTGCCCTGTTTGGTAACATTTCATCCGCTGAAGGTCGAAGCAACATTGACGTGTGCGTGTCTGCGCTGCTCAGAAAGTTGCCCGATGTGTCACTGCCCGTAGGATGACCTGTAAATCTCAAATCCAGTTTTAATCCTACATTCTGTCTCTTTTTCTCTCCACTCAGACTTGTTTCTGGTTACAGAGGTGTTTTCACTGGGATTTTTCTCAGGGGACATTTTCTCCTTCTCATTGCGGTTTAAATTCGGACTACAGGTCAGACTTGTCTTATTGGTCTTTTGATGCGGACTTGTCATGACTGGAATGTGTCTCGGCATCGGGAGTGTTGAGACTCTTGACATGTTACGTCTTGGACTTGTCTCAGCCTCATTGCTGTCTGGACACAGACTTCTAATGCATCGGTCCGGCCTCAGAATGTGAATGTTCTGACCAGGACTTGTAGCGACTCTGATTTGCCGTGGACTCGTAGGTGTCTGCATTTGGACTTTCCCGTGTCCGTCTTGTGGGTGGATTTGACTTGACCTTTACTGAGACTTGTATTGGGTGTTGTGGGGTTTTTGACTCTGACTTGTTTTGGTATTAGCAACCAGTCTCACCTGTTAATACCTTTTTGCTTTTACCAGCTCCAAAAGTTTTGAGTGGACTGCAGAAGCTTGTCAGTCAGACATTAATTTGACTTGATCATGAAACTGATTGGATACCTTTTTTTCTATTATGTTGGACTTGCTTCTGCTTTGTGACTGTTGACTCAAATCTCTCTTGGACTCAACTTGACGGTGATGAGAACAGACTGCTGAGAGATTTTGTATTCATTCAGCATATTAGTATGTTTGCAATTGTTACATAACGTCCACTTATTTACACTTTTTGTATCTGGTCAATTATTTCAAAAAGTATCCTGGATTTGTAATTATCTGTTACATGTATGCGGGATACCAGACACCTCCCAGTCATTCCCAGGGTCATGTGATTTTTAAATCACATTTATGAAAATGAAAAGAAAGAACATTCATAGAAAAGAATAATGCTGACAGGAAATGTGTTTTATAACTTTAGACAATCCCTGTCTTTTCTCATTAGCTGTGCGAAAGTTTCTGCTCCTCAATCAGGTCCGTTATAATCATCTCCAGCGCCCCATATTTCGGACTCTTCTCCAGAACACCTGAGCTCAATGGTAGCTTTGAAATTTCATTTTTACATATTTTATTTCCCCCAAATTCAGATAAAAATATTTAAAACCTCAAATTTTTGATTTTAGTCAAGACGATTGTTGTCAGTTCAGCTGGTTGTGGCTGTGGAAGCTGAACATGATACGCATGATGGTTTTTAATCCTCCATTCCTGCTCATTATGCAAATGAACTCGGTCTGAGCAAAGATGTAACACAAAGGAAAACCTTGGAAGAATTACTGCTTTAACACCAGTTTCACACACCACCTGTTCGGATAACTTCAATCCAAACTGAACTGTAGCGGTTCATTTAGTCTCATAAAACCTCAAGATAATCATCTCGACCTACAAATCAACTGAGATTTACAGGCAGCACAAATATATTTTTTACAACAACAACAAAAAAAATGCCTTTTTTAAATTTATTTTCTTCCACTTTTCAAAGTTTTTCCTCACAACAAGGTGCACTCCATGGTCAAAAGTATGTGGACAGCCGGACATTGCAGCCACATGTGGGAGTGGCATCATGGACACTAACTATAACAGCCTCGGAAAACAATTTGACAAGAATCTGGTTTTATGGCATGTGGAAAAAAGAAAGGGGCAAAACTGAGGCTAAAATTTTGGAAAACCTTTATTGTATGGTTTCCCTCCTTTGACCTTAAGTGGCTCGAAGACAAAATCAAGAAAACTGACCAAAACAAAAGGACACTAAAAGTAACGACGCCAGAAAACGAATTTCTGCAACACAAACCTAGATTTGATTTTGTTACGGGTGTAACGTTACACAAAATTCAGTTAGGTTTGCGTTTGGTTTCTGAGCGTCCTGTACTGAATAATTTGGGTTCAGTTACGACAGTTTGAAGTCACGTGATGCCGTGACATGGCCAGAGACGGCATTGCTGTCAAAATGTTCCAAGTGGAACTTGTGCTGTTGAAACTGTTTCGGAAGTGCATTCATAGACAAGACAAGACATGAATAGACCTCTGATGTGAACTGTTTGGATCATGGGTGTACAAAACAGAAGTCTCATACCAAAACAAACCTGTAGCACCGAAGATTGAATGGCACGCCTGTTTGTTTGTTTTTTATAAACGGTCGTGAAGTGGCTGCAGTGACAGAATTGAGTGCCTTGGATAAATTAGGCTTAAAAAAAAAAATCAGACATCTGCAGCCCCAACAAAGATTCATACTCTTGATAAAGCCTTCTTTCAGGAGGGCACAAAGCAAAAAGGTTGGGAACCACTGCAATGAAGACAATGCTGTCTACAAACTTTTGGCTGCAAATGTTTATCTACAAATACTTTTATTTTCTTGGCTTTGTCTTAAAAAACAGTTTGCGCACGAATGAATTCATCTCGCTGTGAGAAATGTGATCGTTGTGAATCGTGGCTGTTAAAGAAAGCCGCTCTGTGAAGTCCAGTGTTGATAATCAACCATCTGCTGACAAAGACGACACCGATTTTGTAGGCAATGCAAGTTACATGTAGCAGAATCTTTCCATGGTCTTTCTGAATTATATTCACAATGAAGGTCTTCCCCAAGCCACAGAAGGATGATGTCGGTCTGTCCCAATCCACATCCAAAGATATCTGTTCCTATAATCATCACGTCTCATTCCTCCTCCCCAGAAAATGAACTCTGTAAGTCAGTCATGTGGAAAATAATTGAACTTGGCAGGAAGTTGAGCATCAGCACTGGACTGTCAGAATGTAAATGTTTGTTTGTTTGTCTGTCGTGTGTTTGTTGACCAGCAGTCCTGTTTCCTGCTGGACTTAAACTGAAGGATGAGGGAACCGTGATTTTAATCTGACCAAATACCAGCCAGGGTTTACTGATGTAGCCGTCTGTCTGTCTGTCTGTCTGTCTGTCTGTCTGTCTGCCTGCGTCTGAGACTGCTGTAGTTCAGCACGGAGGTCTTCACAGGTTCAAAGTTTTGAGCCAAAGCAGATCCATGAAAATTCGACATTAATTTTTAGGAGAACTGGTGTGAAGTATACCCAAGGATGAATACAAATCAAAAATTCTGATTGCAGTGATTATAATGTGAACTCGACCCAACTTGGGTCCCAGCTGGAGCCTCTGCTGTTTCCAACCAGGTGGACCGGTGAAGACTTGTAGCTGAACCATCTGTCTGGTGTCCATTTATCTCTTAAAGTCATATCAGATTCTGCTGTAAATCCCCCAATCAGCAAACCAAATGTGTTAAACTTGTGCACACGGAGGTCGACTGATGACAGATGACTGAAGTAGAATTATTTTTAGAAGAACACAACAAACATGTATTCACATTTAGCCGGCTCTAGTTATTAATCTTGATGTAGAACCTGGATAAACCAGGAACAGGCAAATTTTTTTGTGAAATAGCTGGAATGATATTGTAAATGAGCTATTTTGTTAACTGCTAACATGCTAAACAGGCCAGGAAAATGCAAGAAACATTCTAGTTCATCCAAAAACGGTAAATGTACGATGGACTATTGTTGGTCACTAAACCACGCGTTAATCATTTAGCAGTTCAGACTCGGACGGAGAAAGAAACTGAATGGAGGCACACATTTTAAGTTCAGCTTGCTCTTGAGGAAACTCAACTTTTTTCAAAGTTCACCAAAGCTAAACGAGACATGGAAATCCTCTCAGATTTCCTGCACCCTGTTGGTCATTGATCCAAACAGTTGCACTGGAAATGACTGATTTAACTGCAGCCTTTCTTACTTTCAGCTAATCATTGGTAACACTGTTCATGTCTGCCTGATTTTATTTTTTGTGTGTTAATTCTAGGCTGGGAAACATCAGGAATTAAACTACGACACCGTGATATCCCTCCCTTGGTGAAATCGGGAGGTGGGGTTTTCTTGTTCCTCGCATTATTACATTCTGGCAGCTAAAAACTTGACTATGTTGCAAACTGAACAATAACACAGTTATTGACTTGATTTTACAGCAGAGCAGCTTTATATGGCGACACGCAGATGGTATGATGGCTTCCTCAACTTTAGGCTTTCCAGCTCCTCATTCCCTGAACATTGTTAAGACTGTTTGAATGCGATCATGATATCAACTGATAGAAATGCCGGCGTGGCCAGGGCCTCCGAGAGAAGGAAATGGGTAAAAACCTAGATGATAACTGAACACGTAGAATTACAGATGTAACCAAATCATCTCTAGTGTTGTGTTTAAGATTTAGAACATAACGCATGAACGGAACTTTATTTGTAGCATTGATTAGTCGTATATATTTTTCTGATCATGTAGTTTTTAAGTTGATACCAAATGTAAATTTCCATCTTTGATTTGTATCAGTTAAATTAAAACCTCCCCTGCCTCCAGGAATGTTTTTTTTTATTATTATTATTTTCAACACCGGTTTCATCTGAAACAGAAAACTAGTTTGATCTAGTGAATCAGTCGACCTCTAGCTGTAACCTCAACTGTAACTATTACCTTCTGCTGTAGCTATTGCATTATCAGGAATTAAAGACAGTTCAACTCTTTGTCTGTGTACACAGTGATGATGACTGTTATGTGCAGCCAGCATCAGCTATCTTACTTTTAGAAAATTAGCTCCTGCTCCAAACAAGTTTAAATCAAGCTAAAATTAGACTTTTAAGACTTTGTGAAACTTTGATGATGATGACACTACTAAAAATAATATAAATGCTGCTTGTGATCATGATTTGTGTCAAGGTCCAGGACATAAAATAGACAATATAAACACAACTAATGTCAGAAAAATAACGTTAAATATAATTCTGTTTTTGTACCTATTACATTTCAAAATGGTTTGCTCTTTGTTATACTGTACATCATCTATCCAGGCCAGGAACATGATGGAAATATGAGCATATTGTCAGCTGTTTTGCACAAGGATGATGCATTTAGACCAAAACTGGATTATAAATGGAAAACTGCCCACAAGCCTCCAAACTCCATCTGATTTGAGTCGAAATATTGATCTCATATTTGTCAAAAATGAACGTTGAAAATCAGCGAAGATGCAACTGTCCTCCAGCTATGATCAGACCTTCAGAGTTTTAATTAATGTTGGGTTTTATTTTGTATAATAAAAAACTGCTTCTATTTTATTTATTTTTTGGAAGCATCATAGAAGTATTGTAAGTCTGCAAACAAGTAATTTCATCACTTTGTTTTTTTCTAAAGTAATAACTTTACTGTCACAGACGTTTTGTCACTTTTGCTGGACATTTACTTAAAGTAAAAACCTAAAGTTTCTACTTCATGTTTTATCAAAACCCACTAATTAATCTTATTGAAAGTCAAACGTCATGAGTGTTCAAATCTGATATCCGGCAGCAAAGTTTAGGAAACGTATCAACACCCAGTTTGGACCTGAATAGATTTTGCTTGAAGCTGCAGTTAATGATTGTTTTCCTTGTTAATTAATCTGATGATTATGTTCTAATTGTTTCCTATTTCCAGAAGATGTTCAAGTGTAGTTCTCTTCTTCTGTCCAGGCAAATTGTTGGTGTGTAAACTATTCCTGCAGTCCCAACTTTGTTGGAAACAGGGTTGTACGTTTGTAATGAAATGTTCACTGGTTCGTGAAGTATAAAGAGTTTTAATTATACATTAATCATTTATCTGTAGTGTTTAATTCTCGATTTCATCAAGTCATCGAATCACTTTCTGTCAAACTTTTTGAATAACTCCCTGAGAAATCATCTGAACTCATGTTCAGTTGTTGGTTATATTGTAGAAAGTAGGTTTTCTTCCTCAGTTTAAAAAGAAGAGGATAACAGCCCTGAGTCAAATGTCTGGTGGCTGCAGTGCATTCAGAGGCTGCTGTCAGTGGTAAAACTGTCGTCTTTGGCTTTTCTGCAATGAAATGTACCCTCTGAAACTGTTGACCATCAGTGCATCCATCCACAGGGTGCACACCAAAACCTGACAAGTTCTGCTAGAAACTCAACTGAAGCTGTAAATGAAACCTGGCCCGATATAAAAGCTGCAAGAAGATGTTTTTCTAAGGTTGCAGAGCATCAGGTCAACTCTCTTGTGGTTTAGAAATTGTGTCTTTTATGTCTAAAAATAAACTGTAAAATGAAAACTGACACAGAAGAAGGTTTGTTCCTTTACGTAAAACAGCAAATGCCTGTTGTTTCTGGGTCCAGCGGCCTCGAAGACCCCGACACTAAACTACTGAGCAGTACTGTTCTGGCTGCTTGCATGTACAGGTTCCAGATGATGGTGCTACACCACTGCTGCAGAATGAACAGCACTAATGAGGTCCGGACCATAGAGGGGGCAGCTTGGGACCAGACGGTCGGTTGTTAAATTCCTGGACTTGCAGGATACGTTTTGGTGTGAAAGAGAATGAGTGTGGGTTTTTTGGGTTTTTTTTTTTAATTGAGTGACATCAGTATGAGAATGTTTCAGTTCTGCTGTCCATGACGACGATGACATCACAATGGACCATGTTCATTCTCTGCAGGAGGATAGAATTCCAACCACATTCCACAAATCAACCTTTGACAAGGTAAGACATCTTGTGCTTTTCTGCTGAGATCAAACTCATTTGTTCTTCAACCTTTCTGTTTAGTTGTTCTGTGTTGTGTTGTGCAAAGACTACATTTATTTTCCAGCATTACTTTCACAAGTAAATGACTTTTTTCATTATTTAACTTCAAATAACATTGAAGTAAGATGTGAATCTGTTGGTGTGATGAGGAGGTGTAAATGCACTTTTTGTCTTGCACAACATCATTTTCACGTGTAAACTTTGCTTTACTTGTGGCCTACACTGCATGAGTGCAGAATTAACTGTTTTCATATTTTTTCTTGCCAATAAAGTGAAATTTACATTCCCTGAGAGGTTTGCAGTCTCTGCATTTGAGATCCTCTGCAATTTATTTTTACAGTTTACATGAGAATTCAAGTCTATTTCATGGGTTTCTTTGATCAAATATGACTCTAAATATGACTGAATGCTTTTCTCAAATCCCTGTACTGTTTGTTGACAACAAAAACGTGATCTCGCCAAGTTACAGAAAACTCTTTCTTGAACTAATTGTGGGGAACAAAGCTTTTACTGTAGCTTCGAGATTCATTGTATGTTTTAATCTTCCTGATTTTTATCACCAACATCGGTGGTTATTATTACCAATATTAAATGTATTGTAACTCAATTTGGTAACAGTGGGAGTTCAGTATCATTTGTTAAATTAACTGTACTTGTTGCAACGATGCTATGATAATGAATATGATGAAGTTCGATGGGTATTGTTACAGTTGTTCCTCTATACTTGATTAAAAATTGAGCATCAATTCA